>NW_007051987.1:33995-45335 GCF_000164805.1 Carlito syrichta | reverse complement strand
GGGTTCAAGACCAGCCTGGGCAACTTGGCGAGACCTCATCTCCACAATAAATCAAAAAATTAGCCAGGTGTGGTGGCATGTGCCAGTAGTTCCAGCTACTGCTGAGGTGGAAGGATTACCTGAGTCCAGGAGGTCAAGGCTACAGTGGCAGTGAGCATGCCGCTGTACTCCAGCCTGGGCAACAGAGTGACTCCAACTCAAAAAATAATAATAAAATGTTCATGTGAGCCGGGTGTGGTGGCTCACGCCTGTAATCCCAGCACTTTGGGAGATGGAGGTGAGAGGATTGTCTGAGCTCAGGAGTTCAAGACCAGCCTGGGCAACTTGGCAAGACCTCGTTACTACAATAAATCGAAAAATTAGTCAGGTGTGGTGGCGCATGCTTGTAGTTCTAGCTACTTGGAAAGCTGAGGTGGAAGGATCACCTAGCCCTGCAGGTTGAGGTTGCAGTGGCTATGAGTGTGCAACTGCGCTCCAGCCTAGGTGACAGAGTGAGACTGTGACTCAAAAAAACAAAAACAAAACAAAATATTCATGTGGCTGGATGTGGTGGCTCACACCTGAAGTCCCAGTGCTTTGGGAGGCCGATGCAGGAGGATCACTTGAGCCCAGGAGTTTGAGATTGGCCTGGGTAACATACTAATACCCCATCTCTACAAAAACTGTAAAAATTTGCCAGGCATGATGGTACATGCTAGTGTCCCAGCTACTCAGGAGGTCAAGAAGAGAGGATCATTTGAACCCAGGAGTTTGAGACTCCAGTGAGCTATGATCATACCACTGCACATCTGTCTGGGCAACAGAGAGAGATCCTGTCTCTTTTTTTTTTTTTAAGTCTGCTAAAAAATAAAAAAAGCCCACAAGTTGGGTGCAGTGACTCACACCTGTAATCCCAGCACTTTGGGAGGCAAAGGTGAGAGGATTGCCTGAGCCCAGGGGTTCGAGACCAGCCTGGACAACTTGATGATACTTTGTCTCTACAATAAATTAAAAAAAAAAAAAAAAAATTAGCTGGGTGTGGTGGTGCACACCTGTAGTTCTCGCTACTTGGAAGGCTGAGGTAGAAGGGTCACCTGAGCCCAATAGGTTGAGGTTGCGGAGGCCCTGAGCTGTGAGCATGCCACAGCACTCTAGCCTGGGAGACAGAGTGAGACTGACAAAAACAAAAAAAACAAAAAAACAAAGCCCACAAAACATGTTTATGCTAATAAAGATTTATTCTCCTCAACTGCAGGAAGACTGAGAACATCTCTGTCCTCTGATGCATTTTGCCAGACCTGCTGTCAGGGAACTGTTGATTGTAAACAGAACAAGGCTTTGGAAGAAGTTGAGAAGTTAATGTCTTAGGTGAGAGATCTCTTTCCTCTTCTGAAGAGGGAGGGAGGCCCAGGCAGAGAACCAGCTTGGGTCAGTTTTCTAGGAGAAAAGTCTCTTTCTTTGAGAAGGACTAATCTACTCCCTGAGGTCAAAGGTTAATAGGAAAGGTTCCCAACACCAGTCACTGGGCAGATAGGCACTTGTATCCCCAATGCTGTCTGTGCCAGGCCTCTGGGTCATGCCTCCTCCTGGTTCTCTTTTGTCTTAAGGATCAGGGACTCCTGCCAGGACGCTTCCTTCCTCAGACTCACCAGGTTCTGTCCTTCCAGGATGAAAGGAGGAACCCCAAGAAACTTAGAATGAACTTAGTCCACATTTTGCCTCCGCATAACCATTTTTGCATAGAATGACACGCTTTGAATCTAGCACAGGTTAAATGTAGACAGATAAATTTCCAATAGGCAGGTTTTAGGAAGCGTTCAGACATTTTACTGCAGGCCAAGCTGGCAGCCTAACCCACCCCCTCTTCAAATCTCCATCAGATGCAAGACAAGGACAACCTAACCTTTCATTTCATGGCTTAGCATAATAATCTCTAAGAAACTTTTAAGCCCCTTAGCTGCCTGAAGCCATAGAAATGATAAAAGATCCACTTTTTGCTAAGGAGTTCATGGATTGCAAATGTCTGACAGGTCTCTTGCAGGAAAAACCCCTCCCCTTGTTTCCTTTCATCTAGCTCACCAATGAGGGCCATGAGATGCTAATGTCTGGAGTGTCAAGATCTAAGGCTACAATCGACATCGACATCGAAGATCCCCAACCCAGGACATTCCTTTTGGCCCAGACCCCTCTGGGCCCAAAACCCTTTTACCCCAAAGGCCCTTAAATATACCCAGTTCTTGGCCCTTTGATGCTACACTTTTCTCTGAGTGTCAGCCCCCTTGTCAATCTGTGAAAGGCAAATAATAAACTTTACTTCCCTCTACTTCTTACTTGGCTGCAATCTTGTATTATTCTTGCTGTACCGGCACCAGCCCACCTCACCTCAGTTTACCCTTTCATGGGACAAGAGTAAATTGTTGGAGATGGAGACTAGGATGCTGGGTTCAAGGGGAAAATGTCAACCTTCACTACAATAGGGTTGTTGATTACACTCTTCTCCCCCAGGGGAAGGTGTAGCCTTTGAGATGAGTCTGCACTAGTGAGAAGCGACTCTCAAACCCCAGCGCCCACAGGAGCCCGGCAGATGGTACAGAGGAGGGTACAGAGGGCTTGGCCAGCAGCAGGTCCAGAGGACAGGTGCCTGGATTACAAAAGGAACGATTGTTGCCTCTGCCCCACTGTGGGGAGTGTGAAGACAGGATCGCCAAATCTTCCCATTTTTAAGAAGAGTCAAAAATCTGAATGTTTAAGGGAATTTCCTAATTTCATTTTATTTTATTTTAGTCTTGCTGTGTTGCCCAGGCTGGAGTGCAGTGGCTCATTGTAGATCATAGTTCACTGCAGCCTGGAACTCCTGAGCTCAAGGGACCCTCCCACCTCCCAAAGTGATGGGATAATAGGCATAAGCCACCTCAGCTGGCTGAGAATTTCCTAATTTTAAGTGTTGGCTACAACTTGAGAAGTCATTGTTTAAAGCTTATGCCTGTCAAACAAAACCCCTTAGGCTCACTGCTGCCAGCCAGTGACCTCTGGATTTCTCTAAACCACTCACTGCTCTTTCCCCAGAGGCCTTGGGCAGGTCCTAGTTGACTCAAAGTAAGTGGGTTCCTACAACCGCTGCTCTGGCAGAGTTGAGCTACGTTTGGAACTAGGATTAAAGGATTCAACCTGTGGCTTGTGATTCAGGGGAGGAGTCTGTTTGGAAGCCCACGGAGGGTTGTAATAGTCCCAGCCTGACCTGCGGTCAACCTGCCTACCTTCTCGGGGCCCCAAGGAAAGAAAACTGACGACAGAGTCTTCTCATGTTTCCATGGAGATGGGCTTTGAGGACCCATGTTCTCAAGCTTCAGCACACATCAGAATCCCCTGTGTATCTTGTAAAAACACAGATTCCTGGACCCAACCTCAGAATCCTAATTCAGTGGCTCTATGATGGGACCTGAGAATCTGAATTTCCAACAAGTCACAGGTGACGCTGAAGTCACTGGTCGGGGACCACACTTAGAGAACCGCCATTGCAGAGGTTCCTGCTCACCTACTTTCCAGGTCCTTACCTGTATCAGGGTGGATGATAAAGAATCCCATGTGGTTCCCACTGGTGATGTTGAAGGTCAGCTTTCCTTGGGAGCTGGAGTCTGGGTCCCAGGCATCCAGCTGAAGCACGGAGCTACCCACGGGCGCGTCCTCCAGGATGGAGGGGTAGAACACAGCTCTGGACATCTGGGGTGGGTTGTCATTGACATCAGTAACCTCAATGTAGACTTCAGTCACTGATGAGAGGGGCACGGAACCCCTGTCCACTGCCAGTACCGTCAACCAGTAGCAGGATGCAAATTCTCGGTCCAGGGTCGCCAGAGTCTGAATCATTCCTGGACACATGAATCACCAAATGAAAAACACCTTAGTGCCCAACATGGCTTTAGAAATCACCCTAGTCACACCTAGAATCCTAGCACTTTGGGAGGCCGAGGTGAGGGGATTGCCCGAGCCCACAGGTTCGAGACCAGCCTCGGCAACTTCTCAAGACCTCATCTCAAAAATAAATCAAAAAAATTAAAAAAAAAGAAATCTCCCTAGCCAACATCCCCAAACTATACTGTGGAAAGGCATTAATTAATTCCATGAAAGAAGAAATTGTTACCAATATAATGTCAGAGATGCAGGCTTGAACACAGGGGAATTAATATCCTTATTCCAGAACCTCTCAGAACCTTTCTCTGCTAAAATGGGCCCATGCTTCTGGCATATGGGCATACTTAGGGTTTCCAGAAGGCAGTGGTGGCTGATCTTCTTTTCCTCAACCATTTCAATGCAAGCTCCATTGATTTAATTCATATTCTCCAAGTGACAATCTATAAGACAGAGTCTCATTGCTGTCCTTAGCCTCACACGCTAAGTCCTGGCAGACAATCCTTTTAAGGGTTGAGAATTATTGAATACATTGCTGTTCCTTCTCTATCGTTTTCATGATTTTAGGGGCTGCGCTTCTGTCTTTAGTTATCTCACTTCACAGATTGCCTCCTATGGCCGTCACTGTTCTGGAAGCTGAAGATCTAAGAGTGAGCAAAGAAAGCTTGCACCCTACGTGCTTGTGGAGCCCACTGTACTGGCAGGGCCCTGTGAGAGGGAAACTGAGACTCAGAAAGGGAGCATGGCTTGACTAAGATCATGTAGCAAGTATGTGGAAGAACTGGGTCTGAAATGGACGCGCCATCTGATGCCTTTTCTAATTAAACAGATTAATTAGATTAATCTGGGCATCTGTGGGTTTAATTAGATTAAGCTGTTTTCTTTCAGTGAATGGAATTGTTTAACAAAGATTGAAAGCCAACTCTGAGAACAAGTTATTATAACTTGGTTTTGGTGGAAATAAGTCACCCGCCAGATTGTAAACTCCTCAAAGGCAACGATCTGCCTTTCTTCACTTAAAGCCTGAGGACCTTACAAGTAGGGGTACTCAGTATGTGTTAGCCAAACTGCACTTATTTTCTATAAAGCTTAAAAAGAAGGAATAAGCTGCTGTCATCTTTTTGGAAAGCAATTTGGACTAATAATAACATTGAAAATGCACATTATCCTTAGGCGCAGAAACTTCATTTTTACGAGGTTTTCCTGTAGCGACTCATTCATATGAGTAAAATTATATAAGCAAGAATGTTATACCTTTAAGACAGAATAAGATATAGGCAATAAAAGGAAGAAAAGCTGGACGCGATGACTCATGCCTGTAAATTCAGCACTTTGGGAGGCAGAGGAAAGAGGATTGCCTGAGCCCACAGGTTTGAGAGCAGCCTGGGCAATATTGCGATACCTCGTGTCTACAATAAATCCAAAAATTAGCTGGGCATGGTGGTGCACGTCTGCAGTTTCAGCTACTTGGAAGGCTGACGTGGAAGGATCACCTGAGTCCAGCAGATTGAGGGTGCGGTGGCTGTGAACGCGCCACTGCACTCTAGCCTGGGTGACAGAGTGAGACTCCGACTCAAAAAAAAAAAAAAGAAAGCAAAAGATGTATCTGTACTGACAAATAAGAGGGCCTGCTGTTACATCATATTAAAAAAGTAAGTTTCAGAAGTAGCTTCCTATATTATATATTCATAATAATAAAATGAACAATGATAATATATCAGATACAAAAAAAGCAATGTAGAAGATTATAGACTAAATTGTTAATAAAGATTATATCTGGGGAGATGGGACACAGAGGGATATTCCTTTTTAAATTTTCTGCCTCAGTCTTCCAAGTAGCTGGAACGACAGGTGCACACCACCACACTGGGCTAATTTTTTGATTTATTGTAGAGATGAGGTCTTGCTAAGTTTCCCAGGCTGGTCTCAAACAAGTGGGCTCAAGCAATCTTCTCACCTCTGCCTCCCAAAGTGCTGGGATTACAGGCGTGAACCATCGCGTCTGGCTCCTTTTTAAAATTGTATATTAAAACTATATAACCAGATGTATTACTTCTTTAAACAGAATATGTAATATGTGTGCATGTAGATATGTGTGTGTGTATATGTATGTGTATATACACACACACACATATGTACATATATGTGCACATATATATTGCCAGTAAAAATAAATGAGAAATAACAGGGAGAGGAAGGAAAACACCTCTTGTCTTCCATCTCAGCCTGCAGCTTGACTTCTTTCCCCTTCAACCCTCCTTCCCACAGGCCCTAGCACCCGGTCCCATCCCAGTACCTGTATCTTGGTTGATGCTGAAAGCGGCAAGCCCAGTACCAGCCCGCAGGAAGTAGTGGAACTCCCCATCCAAGCCGCTGTCGTCGTCCTGGGCAGCCACACCCATCACTTGAGTTCCTGGGGGGCTGTTCTCCTGCACCTGGCCCTGGTGCACGAAGGAGGAAAAGCGGGGAGGGTGGAGGTTCTCATTCACATCCAGGACTGTCACCTCCACGTGGCAGAGGGTCCTACGGGCCAGGGGCCTCCCACTGTCACTGACCCATAAGCTCAGATTGTACCCGGCCCGTGTCTCAAAGTCCAGTTCCCTCTCCAGACTGAGCGCCCCGGTCACCAGGTCCACCCGGAAGGTCCCATGGACGTCGTCCAACAGGACGTATCGCACTTCCCCTCCAGGGCCCAGGTCAGGATCAGAGGCATCCAGAAAGGTCAAGATCGTTCCTGGGGGCAGGTCCTCTGGGACCTTCAGCCTGCTGAGCTCTGTGATACACTGGGGAGCATTGTCATTGACATCTTCCAACATGATGATCAGGTCAGTGACAGAAAAGAGCTGGTGGCCCTTCTTGGGCTGATCCCTGGCCTCCATCTTGAGTACATATCGAGGTTCCGACTCCCGGTCCAGGTGTCCTGTGACGACCAGTTCCCCAGTGAGTGGGTGCAGGGAGAACGTCTCTGTGGGGCTTAGCAGGGTGTAGCGAACTCTCCCGTTGTCCTCTGAGTCAGCGTCTCTTGTTTTCAGCTCCGCAACTGTGGTCCCAACTTCTGTATCCTCTGAGATGGTTAGGTGATACCCACCAGGAGGAAACCTGGGTGCGTTGTCATTCCAGTCCTTCACGTTCACCGTCAAAAGCTTCCAGGAGGACTTCTGGGGGGTGCCCAGGTCATACACTGTTACGTTGAGTATGTAGAAATTGGTGGCTTCATAGTCTAAGGGGGCCGCTACCTTGAGCATCCCTGTTTCCAGGTCTATGTCAAAGCGACCCTCCTCGTTGCCGTCTGCGACCACGTAGACCAGCTTGCCATTAAAGCCAGTGTCAGAGTCAGTGGCTGCTAGGCGGGCCAAGGGGGTGTTGACAGGAACCCGCTCCAGGACGTCAATGGACTGAGGGAAGTGGTCCTCAAACTGGGGGGTGTGATGATTAATCTGATACATGCTTAGAGAAGTGAACTCCTCATCGCTGGACTCCTGGCTCTGCAGCCCGAGGGAGTGAAGGATGGTCTTTGTGAACTGTGTCAACACCCCGGTTTTGTCACATGTTACAGGAACTTCCAAACGAGGGTCCTTCACCACAGTGATATTCAGAGTTGTGGGTGAGGCGTAGTGCTTGCCATCCGAGGCTGTGATTTTCAGGGAATAACTGGTGGGTTGACCGGCACTAAGATTCATAAAAGAGCGTCTGAGGGATATCACTCCGGAGAAGTGATTTAGATCGAAATAGTCTAGTTCATTGCCTGACACAATCTCGTATCTTAGGTTCTGAAGCTCATCCACGTCTATGGCGGACACGGTCGTGACAGATGTCCCCACTGGCCAGTCTTGGTGGAGAGATCCAGTGCAGTTGACTTCCTCAAACATAGGTTGGTTGTCATTCAAGTTCTTGAGCTGAAGAGAAACGGACACTTCCTTCTCCCGGCGAAAAGGGGATCCCCAGTCGGATGCTCGTACCCGGAAGGTATAGATTCTTTTCATGAGCTCATAGTCCAAGGGTTTGGAGGTAGAGATAATGCCCAGGTAAGGGTCGATGGAAAATGGCAATGTTTTGGGCCCAGCAATGGAATAGGTGACATATCCGTTCTCCCCATGATCTCGGTCAGTGGCAGTCACAGCCAGTACACTGGTGCCCGGAGGGATGTTCTCATCCAAGGTGCCATCATAAGAAGACATGTTGAAGGTAGGGGCATGGTTGTTACAGTCTACGATGTCAATGACCACTATGGTAGAGACCAGGCCCAGAGAAGTCCTGACGTGCAGCTCATAACGGGCTCTGTCATGGAAGTCCATGAGCTTGGTGGTGGTGATCAACCCACTGTGGGCATTAAGCTTAAACCCCGCACTCTCTGAGGATGGCTTTAGAACATACTGCAGGTTGGGGATGGCTGGCGTGACTCCCACCATCACCACGCGGCTGCCGGGAGGGGAAAACTCACTCAGCTGCACCCTGTAAACAGCCTTCTCGAATCTGAGGGAAGCCAGTTTGGAAGCGGGTAGGTGAAAGCCCCTGATCTGTGAGTAGAAAGAAGAGCCATGCCCACTCCTGGCCTGGAGACTGAGGTTGAACCCATGTGGATACTCCATCCAGTTGATGTCTTTGACAGACACCAAGCTGAACTCACTGCTCCGGGCATAGGACTTGATGGCTTTGAAGTGCTTTCCAGGGTCACCACCAACAACTTCCACCGAGTCCACTTCAGTTCCTGAGCTGCTAGCATCGACCACGACAGTGGCATAAGTGGTACTGTCGTTGCTGTCTGGCAGAGTCACCACCACTGAGGTGATGACCGGGGGCTTCCTGGGGGCGGGCTCCACGTGGATGACGAGTGCAGCTAAGTTGCCAAACCCATTGCCCTCGGAGATCTTCCGCATGCGGTCCACGGCTAGCACCTGGAGCTCGTACTTCCCCCGCCAGGTGACATTGAGCTTGCCCGCCACGGTGACCACGCCGCTGGTGGGATGGATGGCAAACATCTCGGACCGCGTGTTTAAAGCATAATAGAACTCCGCGTTCTGGCCCAGGTCGGCATCTGTGGCAGTCACCTTGCAGATGGGGCTCTTGAGGGGCATGTCCCCAGAGATGGTGACTCTGTAGGAGGGAGGGGAGAAGAGTGGCTTCAGGTCGTTCTGGTCCAGGATGTGGACCACCACGCGGGTCAGAGCCTCCAGCTCTGAGGTCTTCTCTGTGGCCTGGACGATGAGAGTGTAGCTGTCTTGCACCTCCCTGTTCAGGAGAGCCGTGTTGCTGTTCTTGGTCCTTATTCTCAGGAAGCAGAAGTTGCCCACCACGTGCTCCTCGGCCTTAAACACGTTGGCCACATCCCCGGAGATGATCCGGTACCTCGCAGCCCACTGGGGCTCTGCGAGGTAGATGCCCATCTTCTCGGCGCTCTCCACGTAGGTCTTGGGGGCGGAGTTTTCATAGATGGTGGCATTGTAATGGGAGTGTGTGAAGCGCCAAGCAGAGGAGGGGATGGTCTCTTCTGCGGGCTCCTCACAAGTCGCACCTTGGAGCAAGACAGCAGCAAAAGCTAGCATAGCAACAGTCATGGTGGAAAAACTCCTGAGACCCTGGGCAAAAAAAAAAAAGAAAGGTGCAGACAAGTTAGGAAATAAATAGTTCCCACTGCTGTGGCTCTTTATTTTTTGTGAGTTGGAATCTCACTCCGTCGCCCAGGCTGGAGGGCAGTGGCACGCTCACGGCCACTGCATCCTCCATCTGCTGGGCTCAGGCAATCCTTCCGCCTCAGCCTTCCAAGTAGCTGGAACTACGGGCACGTACCACCACGCCCAGCAAATTTTTTTATTTATTGTAAAGATGAGTTCTCGCCAAGTTGCCCAGGCTGGTCTCCAACCCGTGATCTCAGGCAATCCTCTCACCTCAGCCTCCCAAAGTGCTGGGATTATAGGCGTGAGCCACCACGCCCAGCCATGCTATGGTTCTTAACTGAAGATGATTTGACTCTTGGGGGATATTTGGCAATGTCTGAAGATATCTGTGGCTGTCCCGGCTTGGGGGGTGGGTTGGTGCCACTGGCATCTAGCAAGTAGAGTCTGCCATGCTGCTAAACATCCTACGATGCCCAGGACAATTGCCCACAACAGACTCATCCGTCCCCAACGTCAAGTGTGCCGAGGTTGAGAGACCTCGTGGTTGAAGAACAACAGACTAGTTCAAGATGGTCTCCAAGGGTACATGGCAGCTAGAACACAGTCCTGAACTCTTACCCTTTTTCCAGAAACTTTCTGTGACTCCCGGTGATGGTGAAATAGTCTCAGCTCCTAGCCGGGAGCCCAGTTTAGCCATCTGGCTCCAAGTCCCTCCTCCCTCTGTCCTTCCCAAAAGGCCTCTCCGCCAGGGCTGAGCCCCAGCCACTCAGAGCTGCTTCTGCACATGCAGGGGCTACAGGAAAGCAAAGTGACCAAGATCACAGGCTGACATCGGGTCGCCTGGCCCTCAGGCCTGTCTTCACTGCTCTCTAGGTGGGTGGCTTTCTGGGCCATTTATCTAACCTCTGCGAGGCTCACTTTCCCCTTCTGTAAAATAAGAATAAGAATATGATCTATTTCATAAGATTGTTGTGAAAATTAAGTGAAATAAGGAAGGCAGAGTGTCTGGTTTATTGTGAGTTTTAAGTTCATATTAGCCACTATTAATAATAGGAAACTAAGGTTCATGGAAGGGAGGGTGCTGCCAGGGCCTTATGGCTGCTGGGAACTCCTGGGTCACAGGCCAGGGCGGCTTCCCTGGCCCAGTCCTGCCTACACCAGTCCCACCACACGTCCCTATGCAGGGTCTGGTTTTGACTCATTGTATAACCCCGGACCCTGGAAACTCCTGGGCTCCCAGGATGGCAGAGCTGAAACAGACACTAGAGAGAATGGAGCTCTGTTCTCGCTCTTCTTGCATAGATGGGGAAATAGTGCCCCAAAGCGGGAATCAGCCTTGCCCCCAAGTCACACAGTAGATGGCCAGGTAAGTCCCCAAGGGCCTGGCATGGTGGTTCACACCTGTAATCCCAGCCCTTTGGAAGGCCGAGGTGGGAGGATTACCTGAGCTCAGGAATCTGAGGGCAGTCTGGGCCACATAGTGAGACCCCGTCTCTGCAAAAAATAAAAAAAATTAACCAGGTGTGGTGGCACACACCTGTAGACCCAGCTACTTGGGAGGCTGAAGTGGCAGGATCACCTAAGCCCAGGAGGTCAAGGCTGTAGTAAGCCATGATCATGCCATTGCACTCCAGCCTGGACAACAGAGTGAAACCCCAGACCCCAACGACAACAAAATGAATTCTCACTGAACTACCCATGAATGAATTCTTTGCCCCTCTGGGAACTGCTGCTGCCCTGTTGTTTCCCTTGCTGTTTCCCATGGAGTCCAGTCCTGAACTCCAGCTTGGATCAAAATGCGAGACTCATCGGGGTCAAAGATGGGGCTGGGGGTGGG
>NW_007051987.1:25372-33888 GCF_000164805.1 Carlito syrichta | reverse complement strand
TGGGTGCCCAGGCCTGTGCCTGGCCTGCCCATGGGAGTCTCTTTCTAGCAGCTTGGCGGCTGCCAGCCAGACATGCTGGAGCATTCCTGGACGAAACAGGCCAGGCTTGTTTTTCCAGTTGCCTTGCTCTTCAAAGCCCAGGAAGAGTTAAACTTCCAGGGCAAAGGGGGAAAGGAGAGGCTTGGAGCCATGCCTTCCCAGAGTCCTGCATGAATGGGCACAGGGTCCCTGAGATGCTGCTGGTGGCATCGGGGACGGAGGCCAAAATGGACAAGTCTGCCCAGCTGGGGGTCTGAAAACCTGTGACAGAAAAGAATCTGAATATGTCCTATCCTTCCAGCGTCCCTGCCACCACCCCCACTTGGGATCCTGTTGGTGGTGCCCCAAGCCCAGGCATCTCGGAAAAGAAGGGGTAGGGCGGAGGCAGATTCCACGCAAGCCGTCCAAAGCACGGGACAGAAAGACTTTGTATGTTCCCCACCCTGCCTGGTCCCTGCTCACCCCCTCCATGCCCACAGGGGGGCCAGCCCCCGGCAAAAGCCACCCTCAGCCTACCCCTGACACAGCCCCCACAAGCCCCGAATCATGCGGTCCCTGACCCCTGCAGGGCGGTATTGTTTTTGAAGCAGAAACCCCAGACATGCATCCTCACCCCAGTCCCAGGTCCACTGATTCTGCAGCTCCCAGCCCTGCCCGCCTGCTGTGCGAAGGGCTTCCTGCTCCCCAGGTCAGCACCCGTGTCGGGCAGGCCCCAGCAAGACACACACGCAAAGGCTGCACTGGCGCCTTGCAGCGCGGGAGCCGTTAGGATGAGCTGGAGTGAGGGGGAGGGGTAGGCTCTCCCTGGAGGAGGAGAAGATGCAGGGAGATCGCACCCTTGGGTAGCAGCTTGGTGCCATGGCTGTGTCCCAGCAAGGGGACCTGCATACCCAGGGTAGTTTGCGAGAGAGGGAGCAATGTCTGCACAGCTGCTTCCTGACACCAGGTCCTAAGAAGTGAACAGGCCTGCGGGGCACAGAGGCGCTGGGCTCCCTGTGCCACCTCCCTCCCCAGCCCACAACACCCAGGACCACCATTTTGTTTGGGGGTGAGGGGTCAGAGTTTCACTCTGTCGACCAGGCTGGAGTGCAGTGGCATGCTCATGGCCACCCCAAACTCGACCTGCTGGGCTCCGGTGATTCTTCTGCCTCAGCCTTCCAAGTAGCTGGAACCACAGGCACGCGCCGCCACAGCTGGCTAATTTTTTTGATTTATTGTAGAGATGAGGTCTCGCCATGTTGCCTAGGCTGACCTCAAACCTGCAGGTTCAGGCAATCCTCTCGCCTCCACCTCCCAAAGTGCTGGGATTACAGGCGTGAGCCACCGCGTCTGGCCAGGACCATCATTTTAAAACATCTTGTGAACCCATAAATCAGTTCACAGTACTTCCCAGCTTAAAGTTTCCAGTGGCATCCCACAGTACTTAACACCTAAACCCCTTTCTGTAGCCTGAAATCTCCAAGCCCCTCAGCCCTGTCTGCTTCCCCAGTGATGCCTCCTGGCTCTTCCTGTGGTTAACCTGCAGCCACCCCAAACCAGGACCTGTCTCGGGGCCTTTGCACTTGCCGTCTCCCTTTCCTTGTAGTTCTCACATGGGCAGCTCCCCCTTGTCAGCCAGTTTTCAACTCCAGTGTCAGTCACCTCCTGGCCCCACTTTGGAGTAGTTTCCATGCCAACCCCCTTCTTTATCATTTCACCCCATTCTCTTCACACCACCCAGTATGCTCCTGTCTGTTTGTTTCATGACCACCTCCCCTGCTTGACACTGGGCTCACAAAGATGGGCGCTCTGTGTATCTTATTCACGATGACTCCCCAGTGCCTGGATCAGTGCCTGGTATAGAGCCAGGCCCAATAAGTGCTAGTTGGAAAGTGGAAGGATCTGGTTGTAGAAAAAGAAATGACTGGTTGAAAGCTGAGAGAGATTTCAAGATCCTCCCTTCCTTTTGAAGCTGGAAAATACAGCCCCAAAGGGAGAAAGGGACTTGCCCAAAGTCCCAGGGTGAGAATTAGAGCCAGGTTCTTACATTCCGGCCCTGCAGTGTGATCGGGTTCTAGTCCTAGCTCTGCTGCTTGCTGACTGTGTAACCCTGGTAAGTCACGCGACAGCTTTGAGCCTCAGCTTCCCCGTCTGTAAGGCAGAACTATTAAGATCAAGCATCTCGATGTGCTTAGCTCAGTGCCTGGCACACAGACAACGCTCGATACGTATTACTGATTAGTTTTTCATGCCAAGGCAGAATCAAAGCCTGGGTTGGGGCGAGGGTGGGACCCCGAGCCCTCTGGAGTAGGTCCAGCCTGCGCATGGCAGAGCAGGAAGCTACTGGTCTCTGGTCGAGTCCAAGCTTGCTGGCTGAGCCACAGAAGACTGTTCCGGGAGGCTGCGAGCAAGTGCTTGTCCAGGGTGGGGCCACGCACTCCCCTGCTCCCCGGGCCCAGGAAGAGGTCCGCATGTGGGTGAATGTGCACACTTGTGAGAAAGCACACACGTACACTTGGCAGTCTGTGTTTGAATAATTGTGTGGGTGCATTCCTGGTATCCACTTGTCCAGGAATGGACTCTCTTAGGAGCTAGGTACTGAACCTCCAGGTAACTCTCAAACCCATTTCACAGATGTAGAGGGCAGGAGAAGGTGGCTAACAACACACGGCTGTGTATCCAGTTGGCTCACCTTCTCTGGTCCTCAGTTTCCCTATGTCCTGAGATCATTTTGAGAATGAAGTTAGTTAATGTAAGCACTGAGCACAATACATTTTCAATTGATATGACCCAGTCCTATGGCTTTTTTTGCAGCCAACTTGTACTATTAGCTATTGAGTTTGTGGATAAGAAAAACTTTCAGATGTATCATTCCGTCATCCCGATCTGTCCTCGTGCAGGCTGACTTTCCAAAACATGATGTCGTAGGACTTGACGGGGTTGTGAGTCAGCTCACCCTGTGTTTCAGCCCTCTCCTCCAGCCTCTTAGAATCTTGATCTGACATTCAGAAACTTGGTGGCAGTAACATCCGTGTCTTTATCTAAAGTCATTGATAAAAATGTGACTGTTGAGAGCTCCTTGTCCCTGGGGGAAGCCAAGCAGAGTCTGGGTGGTCACCTGTAAAGCATGTTCTCTCTTGGTGGATAGTTGCCCCTATGGGGAGATGAGAAGATTTTCTTTTTTGAGACAAGGACTTACTCTGTCACCCACCCAGGCTGGAGTGCAGTAGTGTGATTACAGCTTACTGCAGCTTTGACCTCATGGGCTCAAGTGATCCTCCTGCCTCAGTTTCCCAAGTATGTCACCACACCCAGCTAATTTTTTAAAAAATTATTTGTAGAGATAGTATTTCACTCTCAAACTCTTGGCTTCAAGTGATCCTCCCACTTCAGTCTCCCAAAGTGCTAGGGTTACAGGTGTATACAACTGCACCCAGCCAAGAAGAGTTCTAAAGGCCCTTCCAACTCATACACATATGATGCCTTGGCCTGTGCATGCCCGTGGTCTCTACCAGACCTTAAGCAAGCCCCTCAAAGGTAGCATAAGGACTTCTGGCCATGAATCAGAGCTACACACTTGACAACACTCGTTCCTCGGTCAGTGTAGCGAGCTGGCCCCTGATCTGATTCTAAGACTTGGACCTAAAGTCACTTGCTCCCTGTGTAGTCCTGGTGGGTTAAGCCACCTAAACCCTGTGGACCCCCTTTCTCTTCTTAAATGGTGTGTGTGCGTATGCAGAAGGGACTGGAATGCACGGGTGATTCCAAGCCCCTCGATTGCTATCTGGGGTAGAATCTCCTTTTTCTAATGGAATTGTCTCTAGAAACACAATCTATAAAGAGGGAAAAAATATGGTACCTTACACCATGGAATACTACACAGCCATAAAAAAGAGCAACGTCATGTCCTTTGTAGCAACATGGATGTAGCTGGAGGCCATTATTCTAAGCAAATAAACACAAAAACAGAAAATCAAATACCGCATGTTCTCACTTATAACTGGGAGCTAAACACGGGGGACACATGGGTGCAAGGATGAGAATAACAGGAACTGGGGACTCCTAAAGAGGAAAGGGAGGGTGGCAAGGGTTGAAAAACCAAGGCTTGGGTGCCACATTCTATCGAGTTCGATAGAAGCCCAAACCTCACTACCATGCAAGTTACCACACGCGTGACCCCTGAAGTTAAAATTTAAAACAAACACACAAAAAGCCCAGAGGTGGCATCCAGGGCCCTGCCACAGGCTTGTCCACCACTCTACTGGGAAGCATAGGCTTGAGACACAGGACTCAATGGCTTCCAGGACCTCTGACAACTGGGCCCTGCTGTCTAACGTTCTGGATCCTGCTGTAAAAGCTCTAAGATGCAGGGCTGGATGTGCTGTTACGCTCACACCCTGAGACCTTTATTTGTAACGTGCTTTGTGCAGGGACTTAGGCTTTGAGTTCTAGAAGTCTACGACTCGCTGATGAATTGTGTCCCTCCCACGGGGAACCTGGAGGAATTCAAAGCCAGTTCAAACCTCTACTTAAGAATCTCCGACCAGATTTGCTCAAAATGCTGAGCTTTGTTTCTGACCATGAGATTCCTCTGCATCACTCCCAGCAGCCCCCAGCAGAGTGACGAGGGCAGCCTCACCCCGTCCCAGTGCCTTCCCTTGTCTCAGGCATGTCACAGATGTCAACTAGTAACTCACCTCACACCCCCAGGAAACACATCTGCCCTTCTACTCCCACTTCTCAACTGAGGGAGACTGAGATATGCCTGGCACTCCTAAGGCAACCCACGAAGTCATGGCTAGAACGTGAACAGGCAGCCAGATGTCGGCTCCTGGACTCCTTGCGTTCCTGGGCTGTGGGGAGAACCAGGGAGATGAGAAGTTTCTACACTTTGGAGAGCCTCTCATGAAAGAAAGAGCCAGTGGAATCCTCCTGGGTCAGAGAATGTCCATCCTCTTGCCAAGTCTACGTGTGAAAGTACAGTGCATTGGAGTACCTGACCCTGTTTCCATCTTCCCCCCACTCCTGCCCCAGGCATTCAGTACTCAGACTGGCTCTTGTGGGACTCAGGAAAGAATCCTATGGAAATGGCAGACACTGGGGACACGAATAAGGAGGGAGGAGAGAGAGGAGCCAGGGTTCAGAAACGACCTATAGGACACAATATTTACTATCTGGGGAATGAGACCCAATCCCCACCACTACACAATACATTCATGTAACAAATACCCATGTGTACACCCTGAATCTAAAATTTAAGAAAATTGTTTAAAAGAAAGAGTCCTAAACATATTCTGTTTGTGACAAAAGCTTAAAGGGAAGAGGAAAAGGAATTAGGAGGAAATGTGCCTTTGAACCAGAATAAAAACTGGTAAGTGAAAGAATTATGACATTCCAGGTAGCCAGGGAGTCTTAGCCACTAAAATAATTTTCCCCTTAGTGGTAAGGAGCCACTGATAGTTTTTGAAAATAAGCAGGACCAGAACAGGGCAACATTATTGGGATGAGTAAACTGATATTAGATCAAAAGGGAGGTTTTCCTACCTAAGTCTCCCACTCTGGCGTGGATGGGGCGTGAACACCAGCTTTATTGATTTAAGCCAGCTGGAATTCACTGTGGGTAGGGAGACTTCATCTACTTCCAAGAAACTTGGGCGAACACTTGAGTCATTTGTTAGTTTGTAGGCAGTCACTGTTGGGTTCTCCCATAACAAAACAGGTCAAAGAACTAGATATGGGCATGAGCAGAGCTGGTAGCTTGAGTCATTGATGGGTTATGTGCACTTTGAGAAGGCCATAGACTCTCTGCTGGGCCTCAATTTGCCTATCTGTCAAATGGAGATAATAACAGCCACTCCTACCTACTTCCCAGGGCTGCAGGGAAGACTGATAATATGATAGGTGAACATATAGGAAGGACCAGCCACGGCTCAGTAAATGCAACCTGAGTCGCCGGCCAGGCAGAGGCTATCTCAGAAGGGCTGTCTGTAAAAGCCAAGCCTGTCCCAGTCTGGAATTAGAAGGAAGAGAAATGACTAAAAAAGAAGTCCTTACGTAGACATGGGTGGCAGAGAGCTGGGACTTGGCGTCTCATTCTGTATTTGTACTTTTATTATTACTAGTGACAAAAATTATTCTGCCTTACATCTGTATGGTCATCGATATGTTTTCAATAAACTTTTGGATGCATTATCTCCCTTGGTCTTTGGGTAGAGATGCAGCATTAGGCAGAATTAAAAGCTAAAGTGGGCTCTGCACTCACATAGATCTGCTTTCGAACCCCAGCTCTTCTGTTTACCAGCTGTGTGACCCTAGGCAGTTATTTAACTTCTCTGGTCCCAGGAAAAAGGAGACGATCATAGTACTTATTTCATGGGATTGTTGAGAAGTTGAACGAACTAATGTGCAGCAAATACCCAGCCCTGGAATACAGTGCAAGTCAGTTTCATATCATGACATCTGTCAGTTTCATTTTCTAAATGAGACATTGAGGCTCAGGTCATTTGAAGACCCAGCCTAGGTTCATCCACCACACTGGTTCAGAATAGGAATCCACATTTCTTTCTTTCTTTTTTTTTTGAGTCGGAGTCTCACTCTGTCACCCAGGCTGGAAGACAGTGGCACGCTCCCGCTCCCGGCCACTGCAGCCTCAACCTGCTGGGCTCTGGGGATCCCTCTGTCTCAGCCTTCCAAGTAGCCAAAACTACAGGTGTGTGCCACCACGCCCGGCTAATTTTTGGTTTATTGTAGAGACAAAGTCTTGCCAAGTTGCCCAGGCGGGTCTCGAACCCGTAAGCTCAGGCAATCCACTCGCCTCAGCCTCCCGAAGTGCTGGGATTACAGGCTGAGCCACCGAGCCTGGCCAGGAATCCACATTTCAAGAAGCCTTGGAAATGCAGCTAGTACAACTGAGGAAATGGGTTTTCCATGTTGTCTTATTTCAATTACTTTAAACTTACATAAACCACATGTGACCCGTGGCTACCGTATTGCATGGAGCATTTCTGGCAAGCATGGCACAGGGCCAAAGGACAAAGATCACAAAATCACATGGGGTACAAGAGAGAGCATGGTGGGAGACACTACTTCTTAAAGGGTAGCCAGGGAAGTCCTATCTGACAAGGTGACATTTGAGCCAGGAACTGAATGGAGTGAGGGAAGGAACCACTGAGCCATCTCAGGGAAGAGAGTTCCAGGCAGAAGAAACAGGTGAGGCTCAGGCCTGAGGTGGGAGGTTTCAGCCATGTGGGTGGACGAAAGGGAAATGGAGATGGATTCTAGCGAGTCAGAGAGGCAGGAAAGGCCTCTGAGTTCAAAAAACAGACGAGCAGTGAGGTAGGACACCATCAGAGGATTACGTGATGGTTGCACAGGAGCAGAGAGGAACGTGGAGCTGCCATCGAATCTTAAAACCCTTTGAGAGCATCCCATGTGGCCCGCTGGTGGTGCATGCAGGTTCACCACAGCCTGCAGTCGTGCTTGGCAGCCTCTAATATGTTGTTTGGTTGTTTGATGGTTTTCAGCATAATTACTGTTTATCACCACAGTCAGTTTGCTAATAGAAGAGAAATACATTGGGGACCCACACCTCTATCGAAACTGAGAAGAAGGTAGAGTCTAGGGTGACCCTGTGTTCCTCACACGGGGCCCTCTTCACCCCTGAATGTACCTGCCTGACTGTGTAGAAGGGAGTACAGGTTTGCAGATCCTGGTGCCCATGGAGGCCCAGAGAGATGAAGGGGTGTGCCTGCAGTTCCTTCCTCTCGGGGTTGTCTATGTGGGTCCAGGAGCTTTTCCCCCCTAAGCCAGAGGTAGCCCTGGAACCAGAGGGCTTGGAGTGGGAGGGAGGGAAAGGCGGAATGCTGGGGGGTTGACCCATCGAACCCCCTTTCTTCTGGGGCTCTGGTCGGATGGGTTTGTAAGGTCAAAACCCTCTCCAGCTCAGCAGAACATTGACTGGTGCTTATCAGTTAGAAGCTTTAAAGACAGACAGGATGGTCAGAGCCCTAGGTTTGGGTTCCCCGTGGGAAAGGGCTATGGACCAGTAACTCAGCGAGGTGTGACCTGTCATGCATGATGGCAAGTAGGGACCTTTGATCCTCTCTTCCCAGCAGCAGTGGGGCAGCCTCTGGCCAGATAAGGACTAGGAGGCCTCCAGATGTCAGGAGGCAAGGGCAAAGTTCACAGGGGACTATCACGAAAGTTTCAGTTTGGGATGGCTCTTTGGAAGGGAGGAAGGTGACACAGAACATCTCAGCCAAATGGGTCTTGTTTAGTGGAGTGCCTATTATTCTGTGGTTCTTCCCTCTTTGAGCCAACAATACCCTTTGCAAAAGGGTGAGTTTTCAGACACAGACCTCAAGTCCTAACTTGAGTGACCTTGGGTAACTTAATCTGTGAGCCTCTGCTTTTTCTCATCTTTAAAAGATACTTAAGGTCGGGTGCAGTGGCTCAGCCTGTAATCCCAGTACTTTGGGAGGCCAAGGTGAGAGGATTGC
>NW_007051987.1:24097-24987 GCF_000164805.1 Carlito syrichta | reverse complement strand
GCCCAGCAGGTTGAGGCTGCGGTGGCCGGGAGCGGCCACTGCACTCCAGTCTGGGCCACCAAGTGAGACTCCAACTCAAAAAACAAAAAAACCCACAAAAAACAAAAACAAACCAGGCTCAGTGGCTCAGCCTGTAATTCCGCGCCTTTGGGAGGCTGAGGTGAGTGGATTGCCTGAGCCCGCGGGTTCGAGACCCGCCTGGGCAGGCGAGACCTCATCTCTACAATAAATAAAAAAAAAATTAGCCGGGTGTGGTAGCGTGCGCTTGTAGTTCCAGCTACTTGGAAGGCTGAGGCGGAAGGATCGCCGGAGCCCAGCAGGTCGAGGCTGCAGTGGCTGGGAGCGGCCACTGCACTCCAGTCTGGGCGACAGTGAGACTCCAATTCAAAAAATAAAAATAAAAAAATACTTAAAATCACAATGAGATTTGTTAGGATAGCCATTATCAAAAAGACAAGAGGTAACAGGCATAGGTAAGAATGTGGAGAAAAGGGAACCCCTGCACACTGTTGGTGGGAAAGTAAGTTAGTACAGCCATTATGGAAAATACAATGGAGATTTCTCACAAAATTAAAATACAGAACTACCATAGGATCCAGCAATCCCACTACTGGGTACACATCCAGAGAAAAGGAAACCAGTGTGTTCTTTTGACCCACACCTCCCCAGTCCCTGCCCCAACCTCAGACTGGGGTAACCACCATTCTACTCTCTGCTTATATGTGTTTGCCTTTTTAAAATTCTCCCTGTAAAAGATATCATATAATATTTGCCTTTCTTTTTTTTTTTCTTTTGAGTTGGATTCTCACTCTGTTGCCCAGACTGGAGTACAGTGGCCGCTCCTGGCCACCGCAGCCTCGACCTGCTAGGCTCTGGTGATCCTTCCACCT
>NW_007051987.1:0-24077 GCF_000164805.1 Carlito syrichta | reverse complement strand
GCTGATTTTTGATTTATTGTAGAGATGAGGTCTCACCAAGTTGTCCAGGCGGGTCTCAAACCTGTGGGCTCAGGCAATTCACTCACCTTGGCCTCCCAAAGCGCTGGAATTACAGGCTGAGCAACCGAACCCGGCCTAATATTTGCCTTTCTGTGCTTGCCTTATTTCACATAGCATAATGTCCTCCAGGTTTATCCATAATGTCACAAATGACAGAATTTACCCCCACCCCAAGGCTGAATAGTATTTTATTATGTATATAGATATAGAACATAGTTCCTGTATTTATTCGTCTGTTGTTGGATAAAGACATTGAAGTTTATTTCATATCCTGGCTTTTGTCAATAAGGTTTCAAGGAACATGGGAGCTAGGTGCGGTGGCTCACGCCTATAATCCCAGCACTTTGGGAGGCCAAGGACAGAGAATTGTCTGAGCCCAGGGGGTTCGAGACCAGCCTGGGCAACTTGGCGAGACCTCGTCTCTACAATAAATCAAAAAATTAGGTCAGGCACCATGGTTCAAGTCTGTAATCCTAGCACTGTGGTAGGCTGAGGTGAGAGGATTACCTGAGTCCAGGGGTTCGAGACCAGCCTGGGCAACTTGGTGAGACCTCGTCTCTATAATAAATCAAAAAATTAGTTGGGCATGGTGGCACATGCCTGTAGTTCCAGCTACTTGGAAGGCTGAGGCAGAAGGATCACCTGAGTCCAGCAGGTCGAGGCTGCGGTGGCCGTGAGCGTGCCACTGCACTCCAGTTTGGGCAACAGACTGAGACTCTGACTCAAAAAAAGAAAAAAAGAATGCAGGGCTATTGTGCTTGCAAACTGCTAAGAGAGCACATGTAAATGTCCTCAGCACAAAAAAACAAGTATGTAAGTTAACAGGTGTGTTAAATGGCTTGATTTAGTCATTCCACAACGCATACATATATCAAAACATTATGCTGGACACCATAAACATACACAAATTTTATACATCAATTTTTAAAGCATAAATAATTAAATAATTTTTAAAAAGGAGAGAGACAGTAACTGAACCGACCTCAGATAATTGTTCTGAAGTTTCCACTGGATGGTTTGTATTAAACATTTAGCACACGTCTGCACACCTAGTAGTTGCTAAATAAGTGTTAGTTGTTGTTATTTTAAAACTACCATCATTGTTATGTTAAGTAGCCTGAAACAGACTCACTATGACAGACGTGAGTGGGGGGTCTCCTCCAGAGGGGCAGAGTGTGGGTTTGAGGGGACAGAAGGACATAGGCGGTGACAACATGGGTAGAAAACATCCTGGGCACCCTACAGCAACACGGATCTCCTGATCTTTCGAGTTCAGTCACTGACATGGTGGGGTGACCCCCCCTGGGACCCATTTTATGTCATCTGTGAAGTAGGGTCATTCGGCACAATGCCCCCTCTGTCCGGGACATAGTGAGCTATCTTCCCAGGAGCCAGCAGGCCCTGTGGCCACCAGCGAAAGGAACGCTGTTCCTCTTCATAACTGGCACAGACGTGTCTCCTTGTCGCTTTCTGAGAGACCAACAGCTGTCCCAGACACTCCCCGTGAGATCTGCCTCTCACTCTGCAACCCAGGAGGTGGGCGGCTGCTGTCAGGGCAGGTGACACGGAGGTCACATGCTCAGGACTTGGAGTCTTGCCTTCATTACCAGTTGTGTGTGATTTTGAACAGATCCTGGGACCTGACAGAGCCTTGGCCTCTTCACTTGTAAATGAGGGAACTGTATGTAGCCATCAGAATTCAGATGAAATGCGCAAAGGAGTTGGCACCCCACCGGCCAGCCCAGGAGCCCTCCTGAGGCAACTGCTGTGATGAAGATGGCACTTCCGGGAGACCTTGGGGTCTACTCCTTTGGCAGGCAGCCCAGGAGAGGGCCTAAGCACATCCCTCATTCCTGGAGCCTCTGCTCATCCATCTGGGAACCAGGATGAGTCTCCGCTCTCCTTAAGAGGGAAGGTGTAGGGCACAGCACACGGACAGAGGCCCACACAACTGGTGGCAGGTGATGCTTACTGAGTATTTACTATGTGCCAGGTCTATGGCACACCCAGCATGCATTCTTTTCTCTCAGTCAGCCTACAGCATTCTATAATCTTCCTCATTGTGTAGATGAGATAAATGAGCCTCAGAGAAGTTGCCTAACTTCCAGGATCACACAGCGAGTGTGTGGCCAAGCCAGGATCAAATCCCAGATCACCTGTGTGTCTAGCAGGTCCCTGGCTGCATCCCCATGCCCATGGGTCGAAAAGAGCCATTGGGAAAGGGGAGGGTTCTGTGATTCCGCCCCCCAATCAGGGATCATGTAACTGTGTATCCTCTCCACAGCACACACGGATCCTCAACCAAGGCTCCATTTCCTTCATGACCTTTGCAGCAATGTGGACACAGCTGGAGGCCATTATTCTAAGCGAATTAACATAGAAACAAAACCAAATACCGCATGTTCCCATGTATAAGTCGGAGCTAAACAATGGGGACACACAGACATAAAGATGGGAACAACAAGCCGGGCTCAGTGGCTCAGCCTGTAATTCCAGCGCTTTGGGAGGCTGAGGTGTGTGGATGGCCTGAGCTTGTGGGTTCGAGACCCGCCTGGGCAACTTGACAAGACCTCATCTCTACAATAAATCAAAAAAAAAAAGAAAAAAGAAAAATTAGCCGGGTGTGGCAGTGTACGCCTGTAGTTCCAGCTACTTGGAAGGCTGAGGTGGAAGGATCGCTGGAGCCCAGCAGGTCGAGGCTGCGGTGGCCGGGAGCGGCCACTGCACTCCAGTCTGGGCGACAGAATGAGACTCCAACTCAAAAAAAAAAAGATGGGAACAACAGACTCTGGGGACTCCTAAGGTAGAGAGAGAAAAAGCAAGCATTGAAAAACTACCTGTTGGGGAACTCTGGGGGGGTAGGGAGGGGAACTAATGGTAATCAATATCTGTCTGGGGACGGGGAGACACCCCTTATTAACAAGGGTGCCTGAACAATGCACATTTGTATACCTAACCTTTAACTGTACCCCACAATTTTATAATAAAAAAAAATATTTTTTTAAAAAAATAAAAACTACCTGTTGGGTGCTACTGGGTGACGGATCTGATAGAAACCCAAGCCTCAGCATTGTGCGATATGCCCATGGAACAAACCTGCACGTGAACCCCTGAAATTAACACACACAAAATATGTATTTTAAAGGGCTCCATTTTCAAGCTGGGCACAGTGGCTCATGTCTGTAAATCCCAGCACTTCAGGAAGTGGAGGCAAGAGGATTGCCTGAGTCCATGGGTTTGGGAACAGCCTGGGTAGTATGGCAAAACCTCGTCTCTACAATACATTTAAAAATTAGCCAGGCATGGTAGCGTGTGCCCATGGTTCTAGCTACATGGAAGGCTGAGGTAGGAGGATCACCTGAGTCCAGTGGGTCAAAGCGCAGTGGCTGTAAGTGTGCCACTGTACTCCAGCCTGGGCGACAGAATGAGACTCTGACTCAAAAAAAAAAAAAAAAGGACTCCATTTCCAGTGCTCCCTTTCACTCCCTTCCCTTCTGCCTGGCCCAGCCCAACCCATCTGTCCATCCCATGCCCTCTGCAAAGAGCAGCTTGGGACAGAGCCGGGCAGGCAGGCAAGCTGCAGCAGGCAGGAGCTGGCCCTGACAGCAGGGCAGGACAGGTTTTCCACCGTCGGAGGTGCCTAGTCCTGCCACTGAACCAGCTGAGCCTGGTTGCAGGGCCAAGAAGGGTCAGGACTGACCTAGGAGCACCCTGAGTCTCCAAGGCGCATGCTAATGAGATGTAAATGAGTGGATGGGCTGCAGCCCTTGTCCCATGTTCCACATTCAAGCCCCAGGCTCTGTCCACACCAATCGCTCTGTGTAAGGGGTGACTGCTCCGCCCAGCCATGGGCACACGCAGAGCTCAGCAGAGCCATTGGGCCGACTGTTCCCATCTGCAGAGCTGGCCTTGGAATTCCATTGGGAATCCCCTAAGGGGTTGGGGATGGGGGTGAAAAAAATAAATATTCCCAGCCCCACCCCAGATCTTCTGAATCAAACTCCTTAGGGGTGGGGCTCAGGAATAGATGTTGAACAAGTTTCCTGGGTGATCTGGTGTGACGGGCCCAGGATCCAGTGAACCAGGTAACTGGCTCTCTTTCCAGAATCTTGGGCTCTACCATGCCGCCTTTCGAAGCCGACATCCCGAGGTGGTGCTGTCCTAGACCCCAGTGGGGAGAGGTAGGGACGTTAGGAACAGACTTCAGTCTTCAGGAAGTGTTTAGCTGGAGAAGCGCTTCTCAAATGTCAGCGTGCTCAAAATCACAGCCTCACCTTAGCAAGTCGGCTTCAGGAGGACCACCAGAGACCTCAGAGGGAGAGGTACATCTTCCTTTGGAGGGTTTGCTGTCCACTCACCAGGCCCTTGGGCAGAGCAGACACAAGCTACTGCTAGTGTCAAACCGAAGAGCAGACAGGATCTGAGTGGCACACCCAATTTCCACCTGGAAACCTCTGATTCTGCACAGGTCTCTGTTGGTCCACATCTCAAACCCCAGGGGCAGCTGCTTCTCTTCCTAAGGACAGGCAGATAGAGACCTTGCCCCAGAAGCCACGCTCTACTTGTAATAAATGCAACTGAAACCCAAGTCAAAGGGTTCCGTCTGCATGTGCATACCTCACGACTCAGCAACCTTACCCCTAGGTATAGACAAAGGAAATGTGCACGCATGTTCACCAAAAGACTCATCACAAAGACAGTCAAAGCAGCACTCCCTAGAGCAGCCTCATGCTGGAAGCAACACACGTGTCTGCCAACAAGAGAATAGACAAGTACATCGCAGCATGGTCATGTTGTGGAATACTATATGGCAAAGAAAATGAAGTCTTGTTCTAGGCAATAGTATAGACGAATCACACAATGTGGAGTGAAAAAAGCCATATGTTAAAAATTACATTCTGTGCTTTCCATGTATGCAGAGTTTAATAAGAAGCCGGGTGCAGTGGCTCACGCCTTTAATCCCAGCACTTTGGGAGGCTGAGGCGAGAGGATTGTCTGAGCCCAGGGTTAAAGACCAGCCTGGGCAACATGGCAAGACCTCATCTCTACATAAATCAAAAATTTAGCCAAGCATGGTGGTGCACGCCTGTAGTTCCAGCTACTTGGAAGGTTGAAGCGGAAGGATTGCCTGAACCCAGCAGGCTGAGACTATGGTAGCCATGACACTGACTCAAAACAAAACAAAACAAAACAAACAAACAAAAAAAACCAGGCCAAATGCATCTATAGATAAGATCAAGACAAAGTCACCCTCCTGTCAAGAGTGATTGGTCAGTGACTGAAAGGGGTCTCTGAAGGGGGTTTCCGGAATGGTAGTAATGTTCCAGTTACTCATCTGGGAGCTAGTTAGTTTCTGGAGAATTCATTGAGTTTTTTGGTATGCATATTATGCTTTATAAACAAGTTTTTTTAAACACTAGTAAAGGACTTCAAAGAAGACTTTAATAAAAAGGAAGACATTAAAATAATGAAAGCATTTGACTGTCTCCAAGTTGCATGGGATTTCACAGCTATGGGATCTTGGACTCTTCCTCCCCAGGAACCAGGAAGGAGACAGTTCTCAGAAACCAAGAAGTGCAGGAACCGTGCCAAGACATACCGGGGCTGTGAAAAACCCATGCCTCAGCACTTCCCTTCTCCCTCCCCTCCTTGACCCGCCCTTGCGGGACACAAGGTCAGTGAGGCCAATGGCATGCCCACTTGCCACTAGGTTCCCAAGTGAGGGTGCCAGCTCCTTGGAGTTTACTTCGTGCAACCTGTTTCTGTGCTCAGAGTGGTTTTCTGGTCCGTTTTCTCATGCGATCCCCTCAAAGACCTTATGAGAGAAGCAAGGAGTAATTCCATTTTGTAGATGGGGAAGTTGAGGCCAGGAGTGGGACCAAAAAGACTAATCCAAGATCATAGTGCTAGGAAGTGGCCCAGTCAGGACTCATGCACAAGGCTTCTGGTGTCAAATCCAACGATCCCTTGGCTCCACCACAGAATGGCAATGTTATTATAACACCTAGTACGAAGTGAGTCCTTGCCCTTGGAGTTCTAAAGCCCTGCAAAAACCCAAGGAGGTAGACTCTATTTTCCCTCCATCTTACATATGAAAAGACTGAGGGTCACAAAGGTCAAGTGCCCTGTCCAAGGTCAATGGCCAGTCAGGGCGGAGCATCTTGACGATCTATTTGACTTGAGCCCAAGTTCTGAACCTCCAGTCCAGAGGTTTCCAAGCCCAGTTAGACTCCACCCGGAGTCTTTTGGGGTATGTAAAGATATAATTCCCTTGCTGACTGTGGTGGCCCATACGTGTAAACCCAGTACTTTGGGAGGCAGAGATGAGAGGATTGCCTGAGTCCAGGGGTTCGAGTCCAGCCTGGGCAACTTGGCAAGACCTCGTCTCTATAATAAATCAAAAAATTAGCTGGGCATGATGGCACGCGCCTGTAGTTCCGGCTACTTGGAAGGTTGAGGCGGAAGGATCCCCAGAACCCAGCAGGTCGAGGCTGTGGTGGCCATTACCATGCCACTGCACTCCAGCCTAAATGGCAGAGTGAGACTCCAACTCAAAAAAAAAAAAGAAAAAGAAAAAGATATAGATTCCCTGGTCCCACCCTTAGACTTCTCAATCTAATTTTGTAGGCAGGATGGGGCTGAGTAATTTCTATTTTGTGAAAAACAGCCCTAGACATTTGGGGAGCTTGGCTCTAGTCTAGGCTAGGCTGCCACTGAAATATGACAGTAAAAACAAAGTGATTTCAAAGTAAAGTTTAATTTAGCAACTTTCAGATTAACTCGCTGGACCCTTCTATAACTGGAGTTCTAACAATGGCACACAGCCCCAAAAGAAGAAATGGTCTCACCACCCTTGGAAATACTGAGAACAGCCTGGCTGTCTGGACAATAGTTGCACGGCGGGGGCAGTGACTGGCAAAGGACATCAGAGGCTCTTAGGGGGGTTGGTCATATCTGCTTTCTGCTCTGGCTACTGGTTTACTACCATCTGCTTTCTGCTCTGGTTACTGGTTTACCACATTTTAAAAGTCATCTATAACTTAACAATGCACACACTCTGTTTTGGAATCCTTACAAAAAGAAAAAGTAAAGTCTGGCTGACCATTTGCTACACACTCTACGAGGATAGAGTAGAGAACGTACCAGGGACGCGGTAGGGTCCTTCTAATTACACGCTCTGAGAGTTTGAGATTCTAGGAATTTTCCAACATGCTATGATTCTCTGAGTCAATTCCCAAGATCCCAGAGCCCCCAAATCTAAAAGAGTAGCTAACACTTAGAGGGCTCCTAGCACGTGCTGTGTGAGCACTTTAACACACATCCACTCTCAGCCTCTCTGGGAGGAAGACAGCATCACACGACTCTCAGAGGGCAAAACCCTGTGTCCAAGGTCAGAGAGGGGGAACGTGGTGAGGCCATGACCGGAATTTGAGCACCCCACCTCCAGAACTCTGTGCCCAGCCACCGTACCACACTGATATCCATCTCTACCGCTCCCCGGGCCAAGCTTCCGAGCATCCAAAATGATACGTTTTGCACCACTGAGCCTTGCATTTGTTGGGAGAACCCCGAGGGGACTGAGGGTTGCAGGGACAGGCAGCAGCTCTGACATGGGACATGTGAGCACACGCAGGCCAACACATGCACACATGCTGACATGACCACATCACTGGCATGTTTCATCCTGCTCCGCCTGTGCCCAGGCCAGCAGCTGCGGGCACCAGAGCCAACGGGAACCAGAGAATTCTCTGCCGAGGGTTCCCCGCTGGCCAGCAGAAGGATAGATGCCACTTTCTTGCTACCTCAGGTGGCCTCACAGTAACTGCCCAGTCTCAGGAATGAAAAAACAAAAAGGAGGGGAGGATGGGGAGGGATTTCTTTCTTTTGCAGACTCAGAATGGAAAGTGCTGAAGGCATTATCCACAAGAAGGAGATGGGTGTTAGGAGATAAGTGTCCATCAAAGGGTCGTGGTGGAATGTCAGGCCCTGTGATGGGCCAAGGGGGAGACAAGATCTCTCAACCTGATCAGAGCCCCTCCTTAAATCCCCGTTCTATCCCCCAGACAGCCAGATGCCTAGCCAAGGCACTCCAACCGAAACTCCACTGTCCTCCAATCTTTATAAAATAAAAGCCATGCTCCTGAAATAACTTTCTGAAGTCCTGATGATTTAACGATATATATGGAAGCCGGGCTCGGTGGCTCAGCCTGTAATTCCGCACCTTTGGGAGACTGAGGTGAGTGGATTGCCTGAGCCCGCGGGTTCGAGACCCACCTGGGCAACTTGGCAAGACCTCATCTCTACAATAAATAAAAAATTAGCTGGGCGTGGTAGCGTGCGCCTGTAGTTCCAGCTACTCGGAAGGCTGAGGCAGAAGGATCGCGGGAGCCCAGCAGGTCGAGGATGCAGTGGCCGGGAGCGGCCACTGCACTCCAGTCTGGGCGACAGAGTGAGACTCCAACTCAAAAAAATAAATAAATAAATAAATAAAGATATGTATGGAAATATTTTCAGATGCACTCAAAGATCTGGTATTTGCTTCAAAATAATCTGCTAGGTGAAGGGTTGCAGGGGTTAGAGAGGAAACATCATTGTTGACGGTGGGTGATGAGGGTTTACACTATTCTGTTTACTTTTGTGTATGTCTATAATTTCCCATTAATAAAACATGATATTTTAGTTTATTTTTCTTTTTCTTTCTTTTCTTTTCTTTTTTTTATAGGCAAGCTCTCACTGTGTTGCCCAGGCTGGAGTGGAGTGCTGTGATCAAATTTCACTGCAGCCTCGAACTCCTGGACTCAAGAAATCCTCCCGCCTCAGCCTCCCTAGTAGCTGGGACTCCAGGGATGTGCCCATCACATTCAGCATTTTTTTTCATAGGGATGGGACTTGCTATGTTGCCAAGACTGGTCTCAAACTCCTGACCTCAAGCGATCCCAAAGTGCTGAGATTACAGACATGAGCCACTATAACCACCCAGTTACATTTTGTAGAAGGTCATGCTCCTCGGCCTGGCATGCAAGGCCTTCAATGATCTGGCCCTATCCTACCTCTTTGGTCATGTCTCTAGATGCTCCCACCCAGCCTAGAGGTTTCTGCAGCACCTGCTGTTTCCTTTTCTTCTAGCTGCTGTGCAGTCACACGTGCTGTTCCCACCCTGTGAGATGCCTCTGTCCTTCATCCTTCCTTGTTTAACTGTCATTCAGCCTTCAAAACTGGTTTTCGGCGCCAGCTCCTCCAGAAGCGACGGCTTCACTGGGCCCACATGCTGGCCCGCTCTTGCCTGTGTTTCACCTCTTACCTCAAGGCACTAAACCACCGGTTTTGGGGCCTGCCCCCACCAACCGTGACTCTTTGGGGCGTGCCACGTTGTAGCGCTCATGAGGTGTCTATTCAGAGAACAGAAGTTGTGTGATTTAGGGGAAGCAGCTTAACTTTTCCAGATCTCTATCTGTCTCCACACTGAAAACAACAACACAAAGAAGCAATAGAGGGCACTGAGGGCAGCCATGCAGAGCATAAGAGAAGCTGTATGTGGAAGGATCTGGTCTGACGACATGTGCATAGAGGCACTGAATGATCAAGAATTCTCTTGGCGCCTTTAAACCCCGAGCTCGCAAGTGCTGACTGTGTGAGCATTTTAACATACGTCAACCCTCAGCATCTCTGTGAAGTAGGAAGCATCACACGACTCTCAAAAGGGCAAAACCCTGTGTCCAAGGTCACAGAGGAGGAACGTGGTAAGGCCGAGACTAGAATTCGAGCATCCCGGCTCTAGAGCTCATGTACCCAGCCACCGCGCCACACTGAGACCCATCTCTACTGCTCCCCAGACCAAGCTTCCAAGCGTCCAGAATAATACATTTTGCACCTCTGAGCCTTGCATTTCTTGGGAAGACCCCAAGGGGAATGAAGTCTACAGGGACAGGCAGCAGCTCTACAGCACACTTGAGCACACACAGGCCAACACACACACATATGCTGATATGACCACATCGCCGGTTGTCAAATGCACTCTGGGTGCAAACTGACTATGGAACTGTAGGCAAATGATTCAAAATCTATGGTTCCATCTGTGAAATGGGACCAATAATTCTTCAGGGATGACTTTAGGGAACTCCTGAAGACCCTTCCATTGTATAGTTACAAACATCTACTGACTCACAGGCAGTGATGATGGCGTGTGTGTGTGTGTGTGTGTGTGTGTGTGTGTGTGTGTGTGTGTGTGTGTGTGTCAGGAGAGGGGTCTGTTGATGACATTTGTGTCCCCTGGAGGGCACCTTACAGTCTAGCCATCACCTCCTTGCTGATCCCAAATTACCTCCAGTGGACTTAGGGGCTGTTCACTGCCCTTCAAGCCTGATTGACTACCCTTATACAAAGCAGGAACATCTCCTGAATTGGCCTAGGCCAAGTGAGGCAGAGGAAAGTCAAAGACCTGGGCAGTGGTTCTGCCTTCCCCTCTGGCTATGTGACCTCAGTAAGTGACCAGACCTCTCTGGTAGAATGTCCACATTACCATTTGTCTGAGTCAATGACCTCTACAGACACTTTTGACCTTCCACAGGGCTTCCACCCTGGACTCTCTCTATAACTGGGTGGGGGCTGGTACTTAGTCCCACTAAGCGGTCGGTCTCATCTGTAAATTAGAAATCAGGTTTCATTCATTCATTTATTCATTCATGCATGCAACAGAAATGCAACGAACTTCTTTTATGCACCAGGCACTGTGCTGGACATGGATGCCAGAGAAGTGGGCAAGACAGATCCAAGGCTTATAGCTTAGTAGGAGAGACAAGATCAAACAAAAATGCCACAAATAATTCATAGCGATCATTGTGATGTCAGGAAGAAACCCATCAGGGGGCTGAGATGGTACCCACCCCAGGAAGAAGACAGAAGAGCAATTAATTGGGGTCTGTGATCATGATACATAAATAAAGCCTTGTGCACTTCACTCATGATCTTACTTGCATTACCTCATTTAATTTCACACCAATTATCCGAGGAAAGAACTATAATAATACCCATTTTTTCAAATGAGGAGACTGAGCTTTTTAGAGGGTTGAGGCCCAGGTCACACAACTAGTAGTAGCCGGAATTTGGACCCACAATTCTTCTTTGTTACCCTATGTATAACCCTCAAATGTGCACATTCGTGCTACTAGTCTTTTTTTTTTTGAGTTGGAGTCTCACTCTGTCACCCAGACTGGAGTGCAGACCTCGACCTGCTAGGCTCCGGCGATCCTTCTGCCTCAGCCTTCCGAGCAGCCGGAATTACAGGCGCGCGCTACCACGTCCGGCTAATTTTTTGATTTTATTGTAGAAATGAGGTCTCGCCTGCCCAGGTGGGTCTCGAACCCGCGGGCTCAGGCAATCTACTCACCTCAGCCTCCCAAAGGCGCGGGATTACAGGCTGAGCCACCGAGCCCGGCTGATACTAGTCTTAAAAATACTAGTGTTGAGGCTCTGTACTGGCTTCGTTTATGCTGGGGACCAAGGAACCATGGGAGACTTCCGAGGTCTTGCTCCTTTCATGCTGAAAGGAATCCATAAGGTAGGGCCCGTTCAGGGAGTGCGGGAAGGGAACCACATCTATACCAGCCCATCACTCCTGGAACACACACTGGCTTTCTCTAAGGCTTAGCGCCTGCCCCTACAGACTCCTACCTGGTCTCACCTGGCCCGTGCCAGTGCCACGACCTGTTTCAGAGCAGCTGGAAGGAGAACGTTCAGGCCAAAGTGAGCTCAGTTGCATCCAGGAAAGAACAAGCAGGGAGTGGAGCGTGGTGGCCCGACTCCCAAGGACAGGTGACAAGAAGCCTGAGCCCTGGCTCTGAGATACCACTCTGGTTCCCTAAGACCTAAAGAATTAGACCTCAAGAGTCATGGAATCAGAAGAGAATTCCAGATATCTAGACTCACTCTAGTTCCTTCCCTGTTTTTTTTTCTTTTTTTTTTTTGAGTCAGGTATCACTTTTGCCCAGGCTGGAGTGCAGCGGCGTGATGACAGCTCACTGTAGCCTCAACCTCTGGGACTCAGGTAATCCACTCTTCTCAGCTTTCCATGTAGCTGGGACTACAGGTGTGTGCCACCTTGTCCAGCTAATTTTTTTATTTTTATTTTTTCTGTAGCGATAAGGTCTGACAATGTTGCCTAGGCTGGTTTTAAACTCCAGGGCTCAAGCAATTCTCTTGCCTCGGCGTCCCAAAGTGCTGGGATTACAGGTGTGAACACCACATCCAGCCTTCTTCTCCATTTTACAAAGGAGGCAACTGAGGCCTAGGGGGCTAGAGGCAGAGGACGGATTCGCTGTTTTATGCCATCAGGCTCTCCAACATCGTGGACTCAGCTTCTTCCTGAGAGGTCTCATATATGCTCCATGGAGAACCCTGAGGAAAGCCCAAGCTTGCCTTCCACTGGCACATGGGATGCTGAGTCCCTGGGTTTCTTCATTAGCAAAATGGGTAGTCATTCCAGCTCTGTCTCCTCACCGGCATGGAGCAGAAGGGCTTTTAATCATTCAACCACCTTTATTTCATATGTTGAGAGACAGGCCCAGAGAGGTACAAAGCTGTTTTAAGCCACACAGCCTGTGAGTCACCAAGATGTGACTAATGACATTCCCTTCTCACCCTGCCTGCCACACTGCCTGGCTTTGAGAACTCAAAAATGTCGAACGGCGTCGTGTACTCATACAGTGCCCCAAACACAGGAAGCGCTCAGGGAGCATGACTAGAATAACTGTGCATTGGGTCACACGTGGGACCACGTTCACATGCCCAGGCTCGGCACCCCTGCAAAGCAAGGCTGAAGGATAGAAGCGCTCATGTCCTGAGTCTGTTTCTCCACCTTCCTCCTCTCCCCTGAGGCCTGGCATCAGCTCTGAGTCAGGGGACAGTGGGTCTTGGAAAGGCTCCCTACTGCTCTCTACTCTGCCGGGGCAAACAGTGCTACCCGCTCCAGTGCAGGGCTGAACTCTGGCCCAGTGGTTCTGCTTTGTGGCTCTCCTGCCTCCAAAGATAAGCATCAGATTCCTGTCTCTCCCCATTCTGGGGAACAGGGTTGCTCCCGCCCCCACCCCAGGCGACCTCCTGGGCCTCTCAGACTCACAGCCTTTCACAGTCTTTAGAGACCATGCATGGTCCCATTTGACTGTCAGGAAAGCTGATGACCTCACCTAAAGAGATGCAGAAGAGCCAGGGCTGGCCAGGTTATCTGACTCTCAGGCCCTCCCTCCTCCTCACCAGGTGGCTCTCCGTCTGTGACAGGGCCCCCATGGCCCCGGACATACATAAGAAGCCAGCGTCTCTCAGTTCCTGACCCCTGCAAGTCTCCCGAAAAGAGCAAGCCTCCTCTGGGTCCCCCTGAGGGCTCATCACCAGAAAACCCAAGGAGGAGATTTGATTCTACCAGGACAAGAGTTCAACTTTCCGTGGGTGCAAATATGACCTTGTTCCTCCACAAGATCAAAGTCCCAGCCTTGTCCACTCCTGGCTACATCGCTGGCTCCTCTCAGTGTCCCCATCGTCCCTCCCTACCAGCCCAACACCTGTCTCGGCCATCTCCTGGTTCCTTCTCTGCCTGCCAGGAGCCCTCAGCTCCGGCCGGTTCTGAGACCAGGCATGAGAGTAGATTCGCTTGGCAACCCCTTCTCTGCCTTCTCACCCTCCAGCAGATCTTACCTGTGCTCTCAGGTGGGAGAGGGTGCTCCCGCGCGGGCGCCGGGCTGAAGCCCCTCGCGCGAGGGCCAGGCTGGTGCTAGCCAGGGAGGTGCAGAGACGAGCAGGAAGCGGCTGCTTGAGAAAGTTGGAGTAGGTGTGTCCCAGCCCAGGAGGAGGAGAAAAGGGAGGTGGGAGAATTGAGGCGGATTGGCCCCTCCTGCCAGCTCCGTGTCTCACGGAGAGGAGGGAGGGAGCCAACTGGTTTGTGGCCCAGAACTCACGGTGGGAAATCAGTCATGGAAAACGATGGCTGGAAAGAAGCTGGAAGTCAGCCCCCTCCTCGCTCTCACTAGGATAAACTGAGGCCCTAGACAGGCAGCATTGCCCAAGGTCACACAGAGACAACAAGGGAACTGGAAAAGGTTGCTTGGCGAGGACCAGTGCTCCCTCCACTGCACCCCCCCCCCGCCCCAGATCTGAGACTGGCAACCACAGTCTCAGCCCCTCCCCGAGGCTTGGAGCCATACTGGTTCAAACCCCTGGCACTGCCACCTGCTAGCTCGGTGACCTCGGGTGTGTTACTTCACCTGAGCCTCAGTTTCCTTTTTGGAAAAGATGGGATAATAATAGCTCCTACCTCGTAGGGTTGTTCTGAGGATTAAATGAGATAAACGTTGCTAAGAAACCAGCTAAGGACTTTGCCAAAAAAGTCCCCCATAAAAGGCAATTCTTATTGTTATCAGTTGTGACTCCCCCACGCACACTGTTACCTCCCTACATTTGGGCTTCCCCATCTGCGCCACCAGGTACCCAGAATACCCGCTTTAGAAGGCTGTACAGACTCATGAGCTGGGCCAGGTGTGCAGAGTAGAAACCACAGAACCTGGCTGCCCACTGGGACACGTGACACCATAGCCCTAACACAGTTCAGGAGGGGCCCTGTGTCCTGGTTCCCAGGTGATTCCAATGTGCACCCCGTGTTGAGAGCCAGTGCTTTAAGGGAAGGGAAGAAGAGCTAGATGGGAATCAGCCCTCCCTTTCCCTTTACTCACCTTTTTAGCTGTAGGGCACATTCATTGCACGTTTCATGTGTTCACACATAGGGAAGCCCCACACCTTCCCCTTTCCAGGCACTGGGGACACAGAGGTCAGTGAAATAGTTCCCTGCCACACAGAACCAAAAACAACTCAGCAACCACCCTGTCTGGTCCCTTCCCTTCCCCCAGGAGTCCTGAAGACCCTCTACCATATCCTGGCAAGTTAGTGAGGCCTTGCTTGCACAACTCTGATTCTGGGGAGGTTATTACCTCTCCTGGGAACCAGTTACAGCTCTTAGCCATTCTGCCCACTGTTCAGCTGAGCGGCAACCCTTGTGCCTGGGGAACTCTGTATCTTTGTTATTGCGATTGTTATTCTAGGCTATCTGATCCAAGGCAAATGACTGAAATGTGCTAAGTCTCTGCATCCACATTTGCTAAGTGGAGTCACAGCTGTGCTGGGGCCACTCAGGCCAGATCTGCTTCCCCTGCCATGCAACAAAAACTGTGGCCTGACTTGATGACTGGGACTTGGCTGTCTGGAAGTTCAGGCTGGACCCTATAGATGCGTGGGACCCTGAAGGCTCTGGCTGTGTAGCGGAGGCAGGAGTAGCGAGGCTCTCAGCTATTCACAGCTCTCGGGCAAGTGTGCATTTATGGCGCTGCTGTAGCCCCTGGGCGACATGCCTTTGGGGACCTGTCACTAGGGTCAGGAGGACCACCGGCATCAAGCAGGCTGCTGTGGTATGTTGCTCAAGACATCCAGCGGAATCCCCACCAGTAGAAATCTCTGAGGCTGCCTCCTCAAGCTGCCCGAGCCCTGGACGAGAGGCCCAGGGTTTGCAGCGTGACGGGAGCTGCTGTGATCAGCAGTGGCGAGAAGGCCAACCTGGGTGATTATCCACTCGGCTGCCTGCCACCCAAGTCTCCAAGTCTGCTCCGATTAGGCATTAACCGGTGGTAGTGTGGCCGAGTGGCCCCACTAGCACTTTGACTAGTCATGTGCAGAATGGCAGGCGACCGTCTTCCCTCAGGGGACCATCCGGGCTGAGGCTGGGCTCCAGCCTGTCCGGGGCCGGGACTGTCTGCACCCAACACTGGAGGGGAGATGGGTATCGGGGTGGAGAGCAAAGCCCCCGGAGGGTGTCACATCCATTCCCCGCCCCCCGCACCCTCAGTTTCTGGCATTCCCCTGACCCCGGCGTGGGTCTTCTCCCTGCTGGCCCCACGATCTTTCTGGTGGGTCTTCGGGCCTCCAGTTGCCCATGCACCAGGGACATGGACCTGTTAAAGTCCCCTAAACCGGCTTGGAAACTTCCTATTCCTGAGCTCCCCCCACAACTTCCTGAACATCTATAATTCTCTCTCTTCCTGCAGAAATTTTCTCTCTTCATCTTGGTGAAGTTCATATGCCACTCACCTCTGTGGTATACCCACCATGCCCCTGACTCGAGCAAGAGGTAATAATATTAATAACAGCTCATCTTGATGTCAGCACTCAGCTCGGCACTCATGCAGGATTATCTCACTTCTCTGAACACCACCACGATGGATTAGGCGCTATTATCCTTCTCTGTTTTTCAGATAAAGAAACTGAAGTTCAGAAAAGTTGTAATTACTTGCCCAAGGTCACCGGTCTAGACTAAGCTAAAATCCAAGCCCCGGTCTGTCTGAACCCCCTCACCCCTTGGCTGTGTTGCTCTGGGCCTCCCCTCCCCCACCACCCTCTGGCTGAATGCCCCTGCTTTTTGCGTGCCTCTCTTCACCTCAGCTCCCGCCCTCTCCAGCTGAAGCTCCTCAGGGATGGATCTACGTCTGACTCAATGGTTCTCAGGCGATGCTGCACACTGACCTCACCCAGGGAGCCCAGCCCCCGCCAAGCCAATGACATCAGACTCTCCGGAGGAGGGACCCAGGCATCAGTGTTTACATCTGATTCTGAATCCCCTTCCTGGACCCCGGAGTCCCTCTGTCAATGAAGCGGGTATAGAATGCTGATCTTTAACATCCAACTCTGACATCCTAAAGTTCTAATATTCTTGAGGATGTTGTAGACAGAAAGACCTAGATGAAGTTGCTGTCCATTCCCCCAACTTACCTAAAAAAAGCTGTCTGCTCCCCTGAGGAATAGGAATGAGTGAGTCCTTTCTCCCTCCTCCTGGGCTCTCCTTTCTAGAGCAACGCAGTCACGCTCACGGAATGAACAGTGATGTCAACTGACCAGGCAGCAAGCTTCAGGGTGCCCATAAATCCTGAAAGCCTAGATAACATTGTTTTAACTTTTAGCAGACTAAACCCCTTGATTCCTCCCAGGGCAGGCTAAAGGTGTGTTCAGTGAAAATAAACACAAATCATCAGAGGCAGCATGTCACAGATGCATGCACAGGATTGGCTGACCACTGTCCCAGAGGGCCCGGGGTTGAGGGGTTTCTGGATGCAGGATTTTCAATAACCGAGACAGTCCCAAGGAAACCAGAATGGCTGATTAGCCTCGTGGAGAGACCTGCTGCATGATGGCATCGCGTGTGTTGCTTACACAGGGTAGGTGCCAAGTAAATGTGGTCCACATTAGAAGGCCAGTCTCAAGAGAAGGTTTGGCCGGGGATGGTGGCTCATGCCTATAATCCCAGCACTTTGGGAGGCTGAGGCGGGAGGATTACTTGAGCCTAAGAGTCCGAGACTAGCCCAGGCAACATAGGAGACCCCCTCTTTACAAAAAATGTAAAAATGAGCCGGTAGTGGTGGCATGTGCCTGTAGTCCCAGTTACCAGGGAGACGGAGGTGGGATGACGGCCTGAGCCCAGGAGGTCAAAGCTGTGGTGAGCTGTCATTGTGCCACTGCACTCCAGCCTGGGCAAGAGTGAGACCCCAACTTGGGGAATAAAAGAGAGAGAAAGAGTATTCAGCCCACTGGGGACAGATGGCTAATGGACTGGTTACATTGTGACAGTGAATATTAAATGAAAATCGCTCTTTCCAGATTGAAGTCACGTCTGTTGTCCGGCATCCTGCCTGGGGACAGCCACATAGCAGGATGGGAGTGGAGCTGGGAGACAGGTACAGAGCAGAGGCCTTGAAGCCTGACTTGGGACCTGTGGCCGGGAAGGGCTCCACAGACCCGACTGCTGAAGGGACATGGTGCCTTTAAGGAGGATGAAGTCATCGCGGATGAGGCCACCTGGCTCTGTAGCCAAAGGTAGAGGCAGAAGGTGGAAGGCAGGTGGGCCGCGGGGGCCGGGCCAGGGATGGCAGCTCTGTGGCTGACAGATGGAACCCAGCAGGAGTGGGGACGTCCAGCCCTGGCATGGCCTGGGGCGCCCGGGACTGTAATCAAATGCTCAGCAGACCCGCTGGCCACGGGCATCTGGGCACCACCGGGTCCTCCAGCTCATCCTGACCCCCGGCTGGCAGCCCTGACAGGCTCCTGCCCGAAGAAGCGTCCGGCCTTGTTGGCCAGACCCGCGGGCATGAGCTCATTCGCTACTAGCCCAGTCCTCTGTCAGCCTGGCCCAGGCTGGTGCTGCTGGGCGGGGCCCCAGGCTGAGTGCACCAAAGCCGGCCTGGCTGGTTCAATAACCTGGTTGGGTCTCCTCAGCAGGAAGCCTGCGAGCCGGTGAGCCACTCTGAGGACTCCAAACAGAACCCCTGACATTACCCCACTTACCTGGTCCCAGACTTGCAGCCCTGATGTGGCCCTGGCCCAGGGAACCCGCCCTCCCTACCACATCCCCTTCTCCATAACCATAAACTATATTTTCAGCATCATCTCTCATGTCTTTGCATTTCATGGCAATAACAACAGCATTTACAGTAAGAGCCATTAATATTTGTTTCAATGTGTTAAGTACTAGACTAAGCAGCATCTCATTCAATCCTCAAATTGATCCTCCCGATGAGGTACTATTATTATCATCCTCATTTTACAGAGGAAAGAGCCGAGAGTCGGGTAAGTGACTGGTCTAAGATTGTCAGGCCCTCAAACAGTAGAGCTAGGGTTTGAACTGAGTTTATCTAGCTTGAAAGCCATTTTCTTGGTTGGTTGCGGTGGCTCACACCTATAATTCCAGCACTTTGAGAGGCCAAGGCAAGAGGATTACTTGAGCACAGGAATTTGAGACCAGCCTGGGCAGTACAGCAAGACCTCGTCTCCACAAAAAATTTAAAAATTAGCTGGTGTGGTGGCATGTGCCCATAGTTTCAGCTACTGGGGAGGTTGAGGCAGGAAGATTGCCTGAGCCCAGGAGGTCAAGACTGCACTCTAGCCCGGGCAACAGAACGAGACCCTGTCTCTAAAGAAAAACAAAAAGCCCTGTGTGCTCAGCCACCATCCTTAGGCTCAGCTCCAACCAGATCACAGGAGTAGGACTCCCGGCATGCCCTCTGCGTGTGTAGGTAAGGTCCCACACTTGTTTCAATGCTCTGCTTTCTCTGTCTTGCAAATCTCAGGAACCTTTGAATAAGGCTCCCCACATTTTCATTTTGCATTGGGCCCTACAGATGGTGTAGCTAGTTCTGTAGTTTAGCCAGCCTACAGTCCTCAGCTGCGGCCTATGACCCTTCACTGCCTGTGCAGGATCTCTGCTCAGACTGTCACCTCTCCACAACTTCCAGGTCCATCACAAGGCTGCCTGCTCAGGAATGTCCTTGATTTCCCCACTGCCCCTCCCCATGAACGGCTAGGGGTTCCCTGACCTCCCTTTGAATGGCTAAGGGTTCCCGCCCTCCCGTGAACGGCTAGGGGTTTCCCATCGTCATGTAGCGCAGTTGCTCTGTGCTGGTCTCACAGTGACAGGGTGTTCCTGGGTGGCCCTCATCTCCTCTGCTGTGATTCTGGGTGGAGGGAATGGAGCAAAGCCTGGACTTGAAGTTGGGCAGATCTGGATTCAACCCCAGCTCTGCCATCTTGCTGCTGTGTGGCCTTGGACAGTTACTTAACTTCTCTGGGAAGCAGTTTCCTCTTCTGCCAAATAGGAGTGATAATAGTTCTTCTCTTGATGAATTGGTGGTAAAACACTAAGCACCGTGCCTGAGGCCAAAAAACAGTAGCTTTCTGGACACATCTGACATCTAATTTCTCTGTAGCATTCCCATCGCTCTTTGCATAGTGCTGATGAAATGAGATGCAGCAGAGGATTTACAGATGCAAAATAGCTCTGGAAGTGCCAAAATGCCACCCGCAAAGAGGAGTGGAACATGATTTTAAGGATAAAGAAACTGAGGCATAGCAAGATTTCCTAGCATGTCAAGAGACCCACAGCCCTCCCTCGCCACTGGGGCGCTTGGGTCCTGCGGGTCACTTCAAGGCCAACAGGGAAGAGGCCCTCAGGGGAAGGAGTCTGCTCCCTGCCACCTGAATTCCTGAGGCCGCTCTGGCAGCCCTACCTGCCCTGTCTCCCTGGGCAGCCGCATTCCAGACATTCTGCCCAGGCTAGGAAGAGGCCTGGCCTGAGGGAAGAAGCCCCAGAATTGGCCTAGACAGGGGCTTCAGGGAGAGATGCAGGGGTCTCCTGGGGAGTAGGGATTCCTGGGCCTCTCTGACTCCTCAGTACTCCAAGCTCCCCTCACAGGCCAGGCCTCGCCCACCCAATGGCAACAGCTCAGAGAGGATTGCTCGGGGAAGAGACTCAGTAGCCCAGAGTTCTCTAACTTCAGAGTTTGTAGCAATCTTCTGTGGGGTTGGGAAGCATGAAGTTGTTAAAAATTACACATTCCTGGCTGGGCGTGGTGGCTCATGCCTGTAATTCCAGCACTTTGGGAGGCCAAGGCGAGAGGATGAGGTGGGAAGATTGCTTGAGGCCAGGAGTTTGAAACCAATTTGGGCAACATAGCAAGACCTACATCTCTACAAAACACACAAACATTTCAGGCTCCACCCCCATTATGAAAAGGCCCAGGATTGTGCATTTTTACTTTTATTTATTTTATTAACAAAAATTGTATCTATTTATCTGCACAATATATTGTTTTAAAATATGTTAGTTTTTTAAAAATTATTTTATTTTAAAAACTTTTTAAAATCTTTTGAGTCAGAGTCTCACTCTGTCACCTAGGCTAGACTGCAGTGGCACACTTAACGGCCACCACAGCCTTGACCAGCTGGATTCTGGTGATCCTTCCACTTCAGCCTTCCAAGTAGCTGGAGCTACAGGGGTGTGCCACCACACCCAGCTAATTTTATTTAAATTTATTGTAGAGACGAGGTCTTGCCATGTTGCTCAGGCTGGTCTCGCATCTGTGGGCTCAGGCAATCCTCTCACCTCCACCTTCCTAAATGATGGGGTTACAGGCATGAGCCACCTCACCCAGCTAAAATATGTTACCTTTTTAACTGAGCCTCCAAGAGGGTGAAAACCAGGTTTGGGAGCCTCTAATTCAGTCCACTGTGTGGGTGAGGAAGCTGAAATTCAGAGAGGGAAGGGAGCTTGACCAGGTCACCCAGCAGCAGGGACGTGGAGATGGAAGCTCTGAACCACCACCCCTGCTGGAAATGGGGGTAGGGGGTGCCCTTCAGGAGGAGGTCAAAGAACAGGGCAGCTCCAAGAAAAGCTGAAAAGATGGGTGACATCTGCTTCTTACCTCTTTCCCTCATCTGGCACTATTGCCATCCCTGAGCCCCTCCCCCACGGGCTGCCAATTGGCCTGACTCAGGAGTGCATGGAGCCCTGGCCCTTCACATGCTGGGTCTGGGCGTCCACCTCCCCCGCCAACCTCCACTCTCAAGTGAGCCTTCTTTCTTGTCCCTGTGTATGAGAGAAAGTACCACCTGGGAGGAATACATCTTGGGGTCAAGTCTTGCCTCAGTCACTACCATGCTGTGTGGTCTTAGGCAAGCTCCTTACCCTCCCTGACCCTCAAGTTACTTTTTTGTATCACGAGGGATTAGATTAGACCAGCTTTTTGAAGAAATGTTAATTTTTTATTTAAAATTTTTATTTCCATAATACGTAGTACCTCTTTCTTATAAAATAATAAGACATCGTATTTAAGATGAAAGCCCTTTTTGCCATCACCAATACCTTTTCTAAAGACAACAAATATAATAATTTTGATATTGGTTGGTTGGTTTGAGGGGCAGGTATTAAATAGTATTTTATATGTCACTCTACAGCTTTTTCACTCATCCATGTGACTTTAGTTCCCCTCATGAAGTACACATAGATACACCCCATGCTTCAAGCTCCCCAGATAAGTCTGGGACTCACTCAAGTTCAAGAACCCCTGAACTAGATAAACTGACATCTTAGAGGCTCTTACTTTAACATTGGGCAGGGACAGGGAGCTATTTCCCAAGTGTGAAGGGAAGTTGGACTTAATTGGAGTATCCTTGGCCTTGGACATGGACACTATGGCTCAGATATCCCCTGCCAAGGGTGTGGCTCCCTGGGGTTCAGCTGGGCCCCCACTTTCCTTCCTTTAGAGCTCTCTGGACCACTCCCTCCATTCCTTGCCAGCCCCTTGTCACCCTGATGTGATCCATGCAGGTAAGGGCTGACTCAGGCTCTCCCTACCACCCAGAAGGTGGCTTTCCATGACTTGTAATGGGCCTGACTGTGTCGACTTGGTGAGATGGCCCATTGTTTCCCAATACCTCCTCTCTAGGGATCTTCAAGCACATACCATCTGGCTCTGGGAGGAACTCAGAAGCTGCCTGTGTCCAGAGTGGTGACGTGCTCTGTATTGTCAGAAAAGGTCTGTCACAGCCATGGAGCCTTGGGCAAGCCCTGTCCTTTTCTGGGCTTCCCTCTCCCCATCTGTAAAGTAATCTCCATGCCTGGTAAGAGCAACTAGCAAGCACATCTGTGCAAGATGTGTTGAAAGAATAGAGTCCCTTCCAACTACTAAAAAACTGCGAACTCAAGCCCACCACAGTGGGCGAAGTGCTTATTATGTGTGCCACCCTAAACTAGGAACTGAGGGGAATGACACTTTGGAAAAGACATAGTCCTTGACCTTGAGTTGCAAACATGCTAGTTGGAGGTCTGGTCATCTAGTCAGTGACTAGTGCCCTGGAGTCTGACATGGGACAGAAGTAGAGCCAGCTTATGACAGTCAAGGAAGGACAAAGCATCCATTCACAGGTGGAAGAATATGAGTCAGGAGAGAGGCAAGTGGGGACCATGATCACACAGACAAAGGGTCTTGTAAAAAGGTCAGAGGAGAAAGATTCAGTAAAGACTGAAGTAATCAGGGAAGTTGAGGCAGATGGAATGAGGAAGCAGGAGGTACAAATGGAGAGAGGGCATGCTACATGGAAAGCTCTGGATAAATGTTGGCCAAATTGAACAGTCAGATTGCTATGGAGACCAAATCATGATGAATGGATACATAGAAATAGATGAGAGTATTAAATAAATGACAGATAGAAATAAGTGGATGCAAGGAAGCATGGACACATGGATAGATGAATGGATGGATAGATGAATGGACAAATTGATGGGTGGGTGGATGAATGGATGGATGGATGGATGGATCGATGGACACACTTATGGGTGGGTGGGTAGTGGGTGGATGGATGGGTGGATGAGTGGATGGACATAGAGACACATGAATGAATGGACAAATAGATGAGTGGATGCATGCATGAATGGATGGTTGGATGGGTGGATGGATGGACACATGGATGCATGGATGGATGAATGAATGGATGGATAGATGGATGGACAAATGGGTGGGTGAATGGACGGATGGATGGATGGATGGATGGATGGATTGGTGGACAGATGGGTAGGTGGATGGATGGATGGACAGATGGATGGATGGATGAATGGGTGGATGCATGCTTGAATGGATGGTTGGATGTGTGGATGCATGCATAAATACATGGATAGCTGAATGGGTACATGGATGGATGAATGGATGGATGGATGGATGGACGGACACATGGGCGGGTGAGTGGGTGGGTGGATGGATGGACAGATGGTCAGGTGGGTGGATAAGTGGAGGGATGGACACATGGGTGGATGGATGGATGGATGGATGGATGGACAGACACGTAGGTGGACGGATGAATGGGCACATGGATGGATGGATGGATGGATGGATGGATGGACATATGGATAGATAGATAAATGGACAAATGGGTGAGTGGATGAATGGATGGATGGATGGACAGATGGGTGAATGGACGGATGGACACATGGATGGGTGGATGCATGCATGAATAAATGGATGACTGAATGGGTGGATGGATAGATGGATGGATGGATGGATAGATAAATGGACAAATGGGTGGGTAGGTGGATGGACAGATGGACACATGGGTGGATGGATGGAGGGATGGACATATGGGTGAATGAATGGATGGATGGACATGTG
>NW_007051986.1:244025-264939 GCF_000164805.1 Carlito syrichta | reverse complement strand
CAAGTTCTATGAGGAAAATAACACAAGGTAATGAGAGAGAAAGTAACAGGGAGAAGGCTTGACTGAGGAGGCCACATCTAAGCTGAGACCTGCATAACAGGAAAGATCTGGGAGGGAACATTCAAGACAGAAGGCACAGCAAGTGCAAAGGCCCTGTGACAGTTGTCTTGTTTGCAAGACAGAAAAGGGTAGTTTTGGGAAGTTAGTGAGAGAGAAAGAGTGGTGGTTAATGACACTGAAAAGGGCAAGTGTCACCTCATGTAGGACTTGGAGGACATGATCAGGAATTTAGATTTCATTCCAAGCACAGTTATGGGAGCTTCAGCAGGGAAGGGACAAAATGCCATTGTTGGGTTGGGTTTGTCTTAGAAGGTACTTCTGGGAGGTGGGAGTTCATTGCTGCAGGGACTAGGGTGCCCCTAAGAGGCATCTATGTGTGTCTGCCTGTGTTCTGTCCCCAGTCAGTGGAAAACTGATGAGCCTGACCCCCAAGCTTGGCCCCCCAAGGAGCAGGTAGCTCTTTAACAGGAGCTTAGTGATGTCTTCGTCTACGTGGTGGCATTAGCAGCCTGCTGCCGTGTGGATCTGCCACAAGCAGTGCTTGCCACAATGGATGTTAACAGGCAACACTACCCAGTCCACCTGTCCCGTGGCTCCTCCCTCAAGTATACAGAATGGTTTCATGGGGACACCTCTGGAGACCAGGCTGTGGGGCCTGCAGACCTTGCCCAAGAGTCCACCAGCCACGCCTCAACGTAGAGACATGAGTATAGGACGTGCAACTCATCATGGTGTCTGAAGAGTCAAAGGTGGCCTGGTCACAAAATCATGTTCTTGTCCTTTCCTAGTAGATCATTGGCCTGAGGACCCCATTTTCTGAAGTCTGAGAACCAGGAGCCTCCAAAAATTCGCTTCCTGTTGTTTTCTCTCCCAACAAAATTGTTTTGCACAACACCTACTAGATTGTTCCTGTGTGGTTCTGTCTCAGCAGGTTCTAGAAGGGGGCACCAGGGGTGACAGCCTAATTCCCATATTTCTCTAGTGTACTACCCACCTGCAGGGCAGAGGAATCTGGTTTCTAGCTAATTCCCAGTGGGATCTCATATAAATTCCTTCCCCCTTCTGGGCCTAGAAAAGAGATTGGAGCCTGTATGGTGTTGGTTGAGTCCAGTTTCTGGAGCCACACTTTCTGGGTTCAAGTGCCAAACTGGAATTGCCCAATCTTTCTGCACCTGTTTCCTCGTCTGTCAACTGAAAGTGCTTACCTAGTAGGGTTGTGAGGTTTGAGTTATTAGAGTGCTAAGGACAGTGCCTGGCATGTAGTAAAGTACTTGGTAAGTTTTTAACTCAAATGATCAGGCACTCAGGGCAGGAAATCAGGGACACGAATCAGTGTTAGGTCTCTGATATGGGGCAGAACAGGGCTTCCTCTCCTCTTGGGCATGGGCCCCTTTGTAGAAGTGAAGACCACCCACCCTCCCATACCAAGGCCAGCTGATTCTTCCTCTCCCCCTAAAGATGGTTGAGTGTGGATGATCCACCCACTGTATGACTTCAGCCACATCACTTCCTTTCTGAGAGGCCTGTGGCTTGGCTTCCTCACAAGGCAGGGCAATACAGGGAAAATGACGTCTAACCTACAGTTGGTCCTTGTACAACATGGGTACGAGCTGCTTGTGTCTACTCTGCAAGTTTTCTTTTCCCAATCAAACACATATCAACAATAAGTGTTTGTGGGGTGCAAAAGTCGTGTATTTGGAATCTCAGCTCTTCATATATGCAGAGTCTGCAGGGCCAACTGCAGGACTTAAGTATGCCCGGATTTTTTTTTTTTTTTTTTTTGAGTTGGAGTCTCTGTTTCCTAGGCTGAAGTGCAGTGACATGCTCACGGCCACCACAGCCTCAACCTGCTGGTCTCAGGTGGTACCTTCCACCTCAGCCTTCCAAGCAGCTGGAACTATTGGGTGTGCACTACCAACGCCCTGCTAATATTTTGATGTATTGTAGAGACGAGGTCTCACCATGTCCAGGCTGGTCTCAAACTCATGACCTCAGACAATTCTCTCATCTCCGCTTCCCAAATTTCTGGGATTGATACATAGGCCCGCTAATGTCTGTCCATATTGCCACAGCCACCAGACAGTGCATGGCAAGGGTTCAAGTGTTCCTGTACATTCTTGAACAACATTCCTGAGAGTCCCCTCATTTCCTATGCATTCACAGTAAGTAGCTTCAGGGGATTCTTGACTTCTCTGTATACTAAACCCAATCAACTGAAAGATGCAAATCCCCACTTACTCCCTTTTTCTGAATAGTCATATGGTTGAATAATATAGTATCAGTGTAAGCCTAAGTCTTGTGATTTGTATAACTTTTGTATCAATGTAATCGTAAGTTTAGTGATTTGTATAACTTTTGTGTAATGCATGATGTCTTGGGCCTTGTAAACTCCCTTTATTCTTTGCCAAGCTTGAGTAATGCTTCTGCTGGGTCTGCTGATAAAAACTGAGATAACTCTGATACAGGGCATCAGGAAGTATGAACTGAAAAAATGTCACTATCAATAAATGTGACTGAAACTCAAGTCTATACTATGCTCTGCTGGTTACGTGGCTAATGTATAGGTACTAACAATTCTGGACTTATAAAAGTGAACTGCAAAAGCCTGGAGGGTGGGCAGAACCATTTTATTTTATCTTGTTTTATTTTATTTTTTGAGTTGGAGTCTCAGAGTGGAGTGCAGGGGCATGTTCACAGCCACCACAGACTTGACCTCCTGGGCTCAGGTGATCCCTCCACCTCAGCCTTCCAAATAGCTGGAACTACAGGCATGCACCACCATGCCTGGTTAATTTTTTTATTTATTGTAGAGACAAGGTCTTGCCATGTTGCTCAGGCTGGTCTTGAACCCCTGAGCTCAGACAATCCTCTCACCTCCATCTCCCAAACTGCTGGGATTACAGGCATGAGCCACTACGCCCACCTGTCAGAACCATTTTAGAAAGACCTCGAGTCTGGCTCTACTTCCTGGATTTGAATATTGGCATCAAGGGAGAGCAGCCGAGCACTACTCGGACCATAACAATTGGTGATGACCACAAGCAAGACCTTGGTTGGAGGAATCTCCTCATAGAGATGCCCTAGCAGCTGTCAGAGCCACTTTGTACTCTGGAAACTCTCTGGAGAGGAGTCCTGCTGACCAGAACCAGCCCTTGATGTATGGATAAGAAAGAGGCTTTACCAGGTACCTGATCTTATAAAGTGTATGCACTTATTCAGTAAGCCAACCCTGGAACTTGATTGACACACATTTCTTCTATGTTGTTTTATGTTTTCCTGAGTGTTGCTGTCTCACTTTGTTTGTGTAGTATTTATGTCGGTGGCAAAAACTCCCGGGAGAATGGGAGCTCCACCTTTATGAACCCAGACTCTGGTCTGGGTCAAAGATAAGAGGCACTTTTCCCTTCGGTCTGTCCAAACAGACTCCCTCAGGTGACTGAGGGACTTGCAAAGGTGTTGGGGATCAACTCCCATGATGTGTAAGGGACCTATCCATTCTAGTCATGAAGGATGCTGTGGGCTTTGGAAGACCCCAGACTGGATCAGATGCTCAGTGGACCTGAATCCCTACTACATCTTGGAAACAGTGATTGGAGGGTTGGAAAGGGTCCAAGAGGCATACTGCCTGGAAGCTGAAAGTGTTACCAGTGTTCTTGAGGGCTCCCCCATTTTGGGCCGCACATAAGGCCTGGTCACCTGGGACCTCTTGAGTTCTCTCAGCACCCTGAGGGAAAACTGAGACACTTGAGAGGCTGGGAGATGACTGGCGGTGTCACAGCTGGCAGGAGCTCCCTCCACAAACAGCTCATTTTGACCCAGAGCACCTACTGCTGTCCAGAGGTAGGAATCGCTTGCCAGTTCTATGTCATGTCTACACTATCCTCAAACGTAAGCCTACTCTGGTTTCCTATGTTTTTTCCTCCTGACCTGTCGACATTGTTAAAATCCCCATCTTAGCTGGGCGCGGTGGCTCAAGCCTGCAATCCCAGCACTTTGGGAGACCGAGGCGAGAGGATTGCCTGAGCTCAGGGTTTCAAGACCAGCCTGGGCAACTTGGTGAGACCTCATCTCTACAATAAATCATAAAATAAGCCAGGTGTGGTAGTGCACACCTGTAGTTCCAGCTACTTGGAAGGCTAAGGCGGAAGGATCGTGTGAGCCCAGTAGGTCAAGGCTGCAGTGGCCGTGAGCATGCCACTGCACTCCAGCCTGGGCTACAGAGTGAGACTCGGACTAAAAAAAAAATCCCCATCTTTTTTTGTCAAAGATATGCCAAGGTGCCTGCTGTGTATGTATAATGCTATCTGTTAACTTGAATTCTTTCCTGGGACCATACCTTCTTCCTTAGTCTGCATTCTCCTTCATGGACTCTGAGGGAGTTCATTCTAATCCACCTGTATAGGAACACAGAAATCTCTCCTACATGCTACTTAGCTTTTTGTTAACTCAGCACAAGTTGGGGCTATCCTTGGAAGAAATAGTTTTGCAATCTTCCTCTGGCAACTAAAGGACTGTATAGATGATAGACTGTTCTTGTTTTCAAATGCTAGCAGCCAGGTCAGTTGAAAGTGAGTCTGTTTTTAAAGGTTTAGGCTTTGCCTGAGATTGTGATCAACTGCTTGTCCCTGTAAAACCACTGGGAGGTCTCTTAGAGGTGTGTTATGTATACTAAGCCCCTACTTTAGCATTTAGTGCTAGATAACACCACCGCTTGTATCAAAGAGTTCTTTTTGTTTGTTTGTTTTTTGAGTTGGAGTCTCACTCTGTCGCCCAGACTGGAGTGTAGTAGCTCTCCCCTCCCGGCCACCGCAGCCTCGACCTGCTGGGCTCCGGCGATCCTTCCGCCTCAGCCTTCCAAGTAGCTGGAACTACAGGCGCGTGCTACCATGCCCGGCTAATTTTTGATTTATTGTAGAGATGAGGTCTCGCCAAGTTGCCCAGGCGGGTCTCGAACCCGCGGGCTCAGGCAATCCACTCACCTCAGTCTCCCAAAGGCGCGGGATTACAGGCTGAGCCACCGAGCCTGGCTAAAGAGTTCTTTTGGCTACACCTGACTGGCACCCCTCTTACAAGACAGGTAAAGCTTTATTTTTATTTATTTTATTTTTAAGGCAGAGTCTCACTCGGTCACCCAGGCTGGAGTGCAGTGGCATGCTTGCAGCCACTGCAGACTCGACCTGCTGGGCTCAGGCAATTCTTCCACCTCAGGCTTCCAAGTAGCTGGAACTACAGGTGCACGCCACCATGCCCAGCTAGTTTTTCTTGATTTATTGTAGAGATGAGGTCTTGGCAACTTGTCCAGACCAGTCTCGAACATGTGGGCCTAGGCAATCCTCATGCCTCAGCCTCCCAAAGTGGTGGAATTACAGGCATGGGCCACCACGCCCAGCAGCAAGATGTATAAAGTTTTAAATGCTGAATACTCTGCAGGACATAATGTGAGGCATGGGAACTGGCCATTCTCAACTACTTAAGTCACCTTGCTAAGTCTGGTACTTCTCCTGCAGGACAGGTGAGATACTAGGTACGTTCTATGACTCAACAGCATGAGACCTGTACACTCTCACCTAATTGCCCACACTTTACAACTGAGACCGTAATTTAGTAATTAGTAAAGGGTTTTAAATAAATTTACCTCTTCATAATTAGAAATAAGTAGGAATAGATCATTTCACATCTACGTGGTCTGTTCACTCTAAAAGAGTTTTGTACCAGACCATTACAAAGGCATCACTGGGGCCGGGTGCAGAGGCTCACGTCTAGCCCAGTGCTCTGTCATTCTGGGTCTGCATGGATGTGGCTGGGATCCAAATCAATTTCTTGATGAGTACTGAAGCTAAGTTTTTAGCCTTTGTGCTCATACTGAACTTTCTGCTGACACCTGCTCCCTAGTGGGAGATGAGGGTGCTCCAAGAATTAGTCGTGGCCGGGCACAGTGGCTCATGCCTATAATCCCAGCACTTTGGGAGGCCGAGGTGTGAGGATTGCCTGAGCCCATGGGTTCGAGACCAGTCTGGGCAACTTGAGGAGGCTTCATCTCTACAATAAATCAAAACATTAGCCGGGTGTGGTGCCACATGCCTTTAGTTCCAGCTATTTGGAAGGCTGAGGCGGAAGGATGGCCTGAGCCCAGCAGGTGATGGCTGCGGTGGCCGTAAGCGTGCCACTGCACTCCAGCCTGGGTGACAGAGTGAGACTCCAATTCAAAAAAAAAAAAAAAGAATTAGACTTTTCACCGAGCCTCTAATTAGAAGTTACTAAAAGGTTCATTCAAATTACGAATATAAAAGGTTATCTATGAAAAAGGTAAAAAGAGCCGGGCTCGGTGGTTCAGCCTGTAATCCCGCACCTTGGGAGGCTGAGATGAGTAGATTGCCTGAGCCCACGGGCTCAAGACCCGCCTGGACAATTTGGCGAGACCTCATCTCTACAATAAATCAAAAATCAGCCGGATGTGGTAGCTCGTGCCTGTAATTCCGGCTACTTGGAAGGCTGAGGCGGAAGGATCACTGGAGTCCAGCAGGTCGAGGCTGCGGTGGCCGGGAGCGGCCACTGCACTCCAGTCTGGGCGACAGAGTGAGACTCCAACTCAAAAAATAAAAATAAAAAATAAAAAGGTAAAAAGAAGGAAACCAAAAAGCAAAGGAAAGATGTAAAAAGGTTGTTGGTGTAAAAGTATGTTTTTGGTAAGAAAAAAGGTTATAGGGAAAAAGAATTATTTTGTCTAGGAAAGGATTTTGTATGGTAAATTTTTGTCCTATAATGGAGTGAATAGTTACCTAAAAGAAGGAAAATATGGGACAAAAATAAAAGGTTCAAGAATCTCGAAAAATGGTATGAGCCAGGCACGGTGGCTCATGCCTGCAATCTCAGCACTTTGGGAGGTGAAGGCAAGAGGATTGCCTGAGCTCAGATGTTCCAGACCAGTCTAAGCAACATGGCGGGACCTCATCTCTACAATAAATCATAAAATTAGCCGGGCATGGTGGCGCACACCTGTGGTTCCAACTACTTGGAAGGTTGAGGCAAAAGTGTTGCCTGAGTCCAGCAGATGGAGGCTGCAATGGCTGCGAGCATGCCACTGCACTCCAGCCTGGGCGATAGAGTGAGATTGACTCAAAAAAAGCAGAAAAAAAGAAAAATGGCATGAGCATGTCAAAAATGGTATGTGGAAGGTTTGTGGAAAGACACGTGTGAAAGGAATTCTATGAACAATCTAGTCTGCAAAAAAAAAAGTTATGTCTATGAATTTACCATTAATATCCATCATTGATGCTAGGCCAAAACATCATATGTCAAAGTAACCGTCTTTTTCTTTTCCGTTAGTCTTTAGTAAGTAACCACAGTTTTAAAATCAGTAAAATAGAATGCTTTTATTTCGTCTGAGTCTATTGGTCCTTTGGTTAAATAGCATTCCTGCTAAATGCTTTAAAATATAAAACTTTGGGCCAGGTGCAGTGGCTCAAGCCTGTAATTCCAGCACTTTGGGAGGCCGAGGTGAGAGGATTGCCTGAGCTCAGGGGTTCAAGACCAGCCTGGGCAACTTGGTGAGATCTCATTTCTACAATAAATAAATCAAAAAATTAGCTGGGCGTGGTGGCGTGTGCCTATAGTTCCAACTACTTGGAAGGCTGAGGCAGAAGGATCCGCCTGAGCCCAGCAGGTCGAGATTGCTGTGGCCTGAGTGTGCCACTGCACTCTAGCCTGGGCTATAGAGTGAGACTCCAACTAAAATAAAACAAAATAATAAAATAAAATAACCTTGTGTAGTCATGAACATTGCTAATCCAATATAGAATCACTAACAGGACAAGGGTTAATTGCATAAACTGAGTTAATAAAAACTAAATGATTTTATAGCTTCTTTGTTTAAAGTATTACTAATTATTTTTGCTATTTTCCAGAGTCAAAAAGAAAAACTTTTTCTGGAACAATTTACAGTTTTGTTTTTTACAAATAAGTGAAGAATGGTATTTTGTTTTTAAAGATTTCTCCCCAAGTTGCCCAGCCTGGTCTCGAACCTTGGACTCAGGCAATCCTCTTGCCTCAGCCTCCCAAAGTGCTGGAATTACAGGCATAACCTACCATGCCCAGCCTGAAGTATGGTTTTGTAAGCAAAATTTAAAACATATATTTTCTCTCTAACTTCTCCAAAATGCAAAATAATTACTTATTAATTTCTAGCAGTATGGTTGTTTGCATAAGTTCAATAAGAATGTGTTTTCTAGCCGGGCTCAGTGGCTCAGCCTGTAATCCCGCGCCTTTGGGAGGCTGAGGTGAGTGGATTGCCTGAGCCCGCGGGTTTGAGACCCGCCTGGGCAGCGAGACCTCATCTCTACAAAAAAATAAAAAATATCAGCCGGGCGTAGTAGCGCATGCCTGTAATTCCGGCTACTTGGAAGGCTGGGGCGGAAGGATCGCCGGAGCCCAGCAGGCGAGGCTCTGCACTCCAGTCTGGGCGACAGATTGAGACTCCAACTCAAAAAAAAAAAAAAAAATGTGTTTTCTTAAATAACAAAATGTGAATGAGACACTGGTTATTTTACCAAGGTTTTAACTGAAATATTTCGAAACAGGCTGCTTTAAAGAATTCTGAAACAGATCTGGACGCCTTAGATCAGATAGGGAGAGATTTTCGATCTTTAGCTAGGCAGGATTACACACACTGCCAGCTTTGAAGTAGCTACAGAAAATGGACCTTCACCCCTCAGCACCCAATATAATTATGGGATCGAAAATCTCTAAGGGGGAATTGAGGCAGGGTACCTAGTGTAGGTTAGACATAAATAGATAAATTTCCTGGTTGGGCATGGTGGTTCATACCTATAATCCCAGCACTTTGGGTGGCTGAGGTGAGAGGATTTCCTAAGCCCATGGGTTCAAGACCAGCCTGGGCAATTTGGCAAGACCTGATCTCTACAATAAATAAAAAAATTAAGCCGGGCTCAGTGGCTCAGCCTGTAAACCCGCATCTTTGGGAGGCTGAGGTGAGTGGATTGCCTGAACCCGCGGGTTCGAGACCCGCCTGGGCAGCGAGACCTCATCTCTACAATAAATCAAAAAATCAGCCGGGTGTGGTAGTGCATGCCTGTAATTCTGGCTACTTGGAAGGCTGAGGCGGAAGGATCGCCGGAGCCCATCAGGTCGAGGCTGTGGTGGCCGGGAGCAGCCAGTGCACTCCAGTCTGGGTGACAGGGTGAGACTCCAACTCAAAAAAGTAAAAATAAAAAAATAAAAAAATTAACCAGGTGTGGTGGCATGTGCCTGTAGTATCAGCTACTTGGAAAGCTGAGGCGGAAGGATTGCTGGAGCCCAGCAGGTCGAGGCTGTGGTGGCTGGGAGCGGCCACTGCACTCCAGTCTGGGCGACAAAGTGAGACTCCAACTCAAAAAAAAAAAAAAAAAAAAGATAGGAGGTGCTCATAACAAAATATGTTGACCACTTGGGACAAATTTTAACCACGGTTCGTAAGCTTGCTTCCCCTAGGAACTTCCTGGACCACAAAGAACCCAGACATCCCTTCCACCCAGGGAAGCAGGTGCTGCTAAAGGACTGGAGAGAAAGAGGACCCAACCAACAGCTGTGCGAGAAGTGGAAGGAACCTTGTGATGGCTCACTCGTCATTCCTACCGCATTAAATCTCACAGGCATCAAACATTGGATACAACATTCCCGAGCAAAAAAGTATATGCCTGAACAGAGAGACCCTGTTTCCAGATCAGCACCACAGCCTCAGTGGATAGCAGAGCTGGTACAGGACTTAAAGCTGCTATTTAAGCAAACAAAATGATTCTTACTCTTCTCATTCTGTTACGCTATATTATAACTACCAAGGGGAATGTGTATTTAGAGTGGGCCTATTATGCTAGTACATTCAATTACTCAAATTGTTGGATCTGTGGGCAACTTCCAGTCCCGGGAGCCTGGGCTCCCCTGGTGGGTCTCACCCCTCCAGGGGACTGACTGGAAGCAGTTAGATCTGTACATTCAAGTGTTCAGAGTGGGACGTCAAGCAGCTAACAGTGATGACTTAACAAGAAATAGTTCGCAGCAGTGGCCCATTAAGGAAACTATAGATGAACCAGGCCATGATGATTTCACCTTTTCGTGCTGATCTACCATAAGAGACAATATACTAATCTTAACCAACATAACCAGTGTGAGCCTGAAGCCCCGAGTCTCAGTTATCAAACCATGGAAGGGTTCCATCAGAGATGGGATGGGATATATGGCTCACACCTGAATATGGTAGATTACATAACCAGCCCCTTTCTGGTGGGAACAAAAAACCACTCAAGGCAACATCGTGAATGCAACCTGACACATAGGCTGGCTCCCTTTAGAACAATGCCAAAGTGTTAGTGTCCTTATGGACAGCAATTTGTTTGCCACCAACTGGACTCAGAGGCCTGGGGTATACTGGTGAGCTCCCGATGGGACTCGGTGGATGTGGTACTAATTTTTTTTTTGAGTTGGAGTCTCACTCTGTCACCCAGACTGGAGTGCAGTGGCCGCTCCCGGTCACCGCAGCCTCGACCTGCTGGGCTCCGGCGATCCTTCCGCCTCAGCCTTCCACATAACCAGAATTACAGGCATGCGCTACCACGCCTGGCTGATTTTTTGATTTATTGTAGAGATGAGGTCTCGCTGCCCAGGCGGGTCTCGAACCCACGGGCTCAGGCAATCCACTCACCTCAGCCTCCCAAAGGCGCGGGATTACAGGCTGAGCCACCGAGCCCGGCTGATGTGGTACTAATTTAATGGCCTTGGCGTCCCTCTGGATGGATTGGTAGATGCACTCTGGACTATCCATGGGCCCAAGGACACAAACATAGCACTCTGCAAAAAGCAAACTTAGCCAACTTGACCTATCTGCACACTCGATGGACTAGATCTGTTTGCAAATGTTACAACTATGTCTTTAATTTCTTTTTACCCAATATAGGGATGGAAAGTGTGTCCCTCCACATTGAAGCCTTAGCTAAGTTCATAAGCAAGCCTTGAATGAAAGCCTACCAAAGCTGGGATTGATTACAGGCGTGAGCCACTGTGCCTGGCTTTTTTTTTTTTTTTTTTGAGTTGGAGTCTCACTGTTGCCCAGACTGGAGTGTAGTGGCACCCTCATGGCCACTGCAGCCTTGACATGCTGGGCTCCAGTGATCCTTCTGCCTCAGCCTTCCAAGTAGCTGGAACTATAGGCATGCACCACCACGTCCAACTAATTTTTTTGTATTTATTTATTGTAGAGACTAGGTCTCAAGTTGCCCAGGCTCGTCTCTAACCCTAGGCTCAGGCAATCCTCTCGCTTCTGCCTCCCAGAGTGCTGGGATTATAGGTGTGAGCCACCATGTGCCCTGAGAGAGACCTTATTTCTTGCTGGAGAAATAGGGGAAGTGGCGATGGCACTGCATTTTGTAAGATAAGTAGGATTTTGATTTGCAGAGATAGCAAACAGGAAACTGCGGAAGCAGTAGCAGGAAATGGAATAATGGAGAGGGTATTGTTAGGTTTGACTACATATGAAGGTCTGTTCAGGGGCATGCCCATGTTTAGATGAAGAAGCCAAGTTCAATAAAAAGGAAATGACTTGCTCAAGGCATCCAAGGAATCAGTTTAAAAATCTCTGGTCCCACGCTCCCATTACATATCACTGGGATACGGGTCTCTGGACCTTCCATCTCCTCCCACCCCCTGGATGACGTTCATCAAATTACTCAATCTTTCTGCACCTCTGTTTCCTCATCTGTCAACTGAAAGTGCCTACCTAGTAGGGTTGTGAGATTTGAATTATTAGAGGGCTTAGGACAGTGCCTGGCACACAGTAAAGTACTTAGTAAGTTTTTAACTCAAACGATCAGGCGCTCAGGGCAGGAAATCAGGGACACGAATCAGGGTCAGGTTTATGATATGGGACAGAACAGGGCTTCCTTTCTTCTTGGGCATGGGCGCCTTGGTAAAGTGAAGACCACCCACCCTCCCATACCAAGGGCACCTGATTCTTCTCCCCCTAAAGATAAGGTGTTGAGTGTGGATGATCCACCCACTGTGTGACTTCAGACACATCACTTCCTTTCTTAGATTCCTATGACTTGCCTTCCTCACAGGGCAGGACAATACAGGGAAAAAGACTTTAAACTATAGTTGGTCCAAGAACAACATGGGTTTGAGCTGGATGAGTCCACTTAGATGCAAGTTTTCTTTTTCCCCAACCAATCATGTATCAATGATATTGCTTGAGGGAGCTAAACCCATATATTTTGAAGGCCAGCTTTTCATATATGCAGAGTCTGCCGGGCTAACTGCAAGACTTCGGTATGCACATTTTGGGTTTTTTTTTTAGTTGGAATCTCACTCTTTCGTCCAGGTGGGAGCGCAGTGGCATGCTCACGGCCACTGCAGTCTGGGCTCAGGCAATCCTTCCACTTCAGCCTTCCAAGTAGACGGAATTACAGGCGTGGGAAACCACACCCAACTAATTTTTTGACTTATTGTAGAGACAGGTCTTGCCATGTTACCCAGGCTGGTCTCGAACCCTTGGGCTCAGACAATTCTCTCCCCTCCCTTCCCAAAGTGCTGGGATTACAGGATGGAGCCACGGCACCCAGCCAAAGGCCATGTTTTCTTTCTTTAAAAAAAAGCCAAAAAACCCAGAGTCTCTGTCACCCAGATTGGAGTGCAGTGGCACCCTCACGACCACCGCAGCCTCGACCGACTGGGTTCAGGCAATCCTGCCTCAACCTTCTGAGTCGCTGGAACTACAGGCACACGCCACCACCCCCAGCTAGTTTTTGTTGTTGTTTGTTTGTTTGCTTTTTATTTGTAGAGACAAGGTCTCAAGTTGCCCAGACTGGTCTTGATCCCCAGGGCTCAGGCAATCCTCTACCTCCCAAAGTGCTGGGATTACAGGCATGAGCCACCGCGCCCGACAGGGTCATGTATTTCAAGGTCACGTATTCTGCGCTGAGAGCAGGAAAGAGGAAGTACTAGTGGATACGGATGGGGGCCAAATCCTTTCAACCACAGCACACAGCTGGAGCAGGGAGCTGACGTGGGACGCAAGACCTGGTTCCTAATCCTACCTGACATTGCTCCAGCCCCTCCATCTCATCCAAATATCGTGGGTGGGGGGTGTCTAGAGGGTTCTCAATGCCCTGAGAGACAAGATCTCGCGGGCGTGTCGTTTGGAGGATCTTCCACCGAGCAGCCGCCTCTCCTGCCCCGCCATTCGACTTTGGCGCCCTCTGGCGTCGAAAAGGAAAGCGACGCGCCTGCGCTCTCCCCGCCCTCCGCCCTGCGTCTGTTCCCGTGGTAGGGTTGGCACCTATACCTTTAAGATGATTGTCCTAGCGGAGGAACTGGAGGATGGAGCCCAAGAGCGCTCCCTAGAGGCTCCCGCCGATTGGCCCAGTCTGGGAAAGTGTAGCAAACTCCACACAAATCATTGGCCTTTGCTCCGACTCCGCCCCTTGAAGCTATAGAGAACGCCCGTGATTGGTCAGGTGTTCTGGGGAGGGGCTTGGAGCGTGGCGCGAGTTTCCCTGAATGCGCGGCTGCCGCGGGGCTGGCGGGATGTCGGTGGCTGGTGGGGCGACGCGTGGGCACCCGGGGGCGGAGGGCACCGCTGCTGCCGACCAGTTCACCTTCAGCCCGGAGCCCACACTCGAGGACATGTAAGCAGTCCTTGCCCAGCCCGGGGTGGGGAGGTCCACCCTTTCTTCCGCATATGGGGAGGGGCCCTCCTCGTGGTCGGGAAGAAGGCTAGCGGCCGTGCTCGGTCCCGGCCCTGCTGGCTGACTCCGGGCGAGCCTTCTGACCTCCTCGTCTGCAAAGTGGGCTCCGCAGTGCACACTTGAGGTGGGGGAAATAGGGGGGTGCGTTGTAAGACTAGAACAGAGCCGGGCGCGGTGTCACGCCTGTCATCCCGGCACTTTGGGAGGCGGAAGCGAGAGGATTGCCCGAGCTCAGGGGTTCAGATCAGCCTGATCAACTTGGCGAGACCTCGTCTGTACAATCAATCAAAAATTTAGCCGCACGTGGTGGGGTGCGCCTGTAGTTCCAGCTACTTGAAAGGTTGAGGCGGAAGGATTGCCCGAGCCCAGAAGCTTGCCACCACGCTCAACTCATTTTCTCTGTTTTTGAGTTGGAGTCTCACTCTGTCACCCAGGCTGGAGTGCAGTAGCACGCTCACGGCCACCACAGCCTTGACCTCCTGGGCTCAGGTGATCCTTCCGCCTCTGCTTTCCAATTAACTGGAACTACAGGCACACGCCACCGTGCCCGGCTCATTTTTTTTGATTAATTGTAGAGATGAGGTCTCGCCAAGTTGCCCGGGCTTGTCTTGAACCCCTGGGCTCAGGCAGTCCCCTTGCCTCGACCTCTCAAAGTGCTGGGAGTATAGGTGTGAGCCACCACGCCAGGCTCTTCTGCTTATTTATTGTAAACAAGGTCTCAAGTTGCCCAGGCTAGTCTCTAACCCTAGGCGCAGGCAGTCCTCTTGCTTCTGCTTTCCAAAGTGCTGGGATTGTAGGTGTGAGCCGCCGTGCCCATGGGACACCTTATTTCTTGCAGGAGGAAAGTAAGGAAGGTTTCTTGGGGAAGTAGCTGTGGCACTGCATTCTGTAAGATAAATAGAATTTTGATTTGCAGAGATAGCGACATTCCTTCAGATGGAGGAAACTGCGGAAGCAGCAGCAAGAAATGGAAAAATGAAGAGGGTGTTGTTAGGTTTGACTAGATACAAAGTTGTGTTCAGGAGCATGCCCATATATAGATGAAGAAGCCAAGTTTCATAAAAAGGAAATGAGTTGCTGGGCTTGGTGGCTCAGCCTGTAATCCCGCGCCTTTGGGAGGCTGAGGTGAGTGGATTGCCTGAGCCCACGGGTTCGAAACCCACCTGGACAGGCGAGACCTCATCTCTACAATAAATCAAAAAATCAGCCGGGTGTGGTAGCACGCGCCTGTAGTTCTAGCTACTTGGAAGGCTGAGACAGAAGGATCGCCGGTGCCCAGCAGGTCGAGGCTGCAGTGGCCGGGAGCGGCCACTGCACTCCAGTCTGGGTGACAGAGTGAGACTCCAACTTAAAGGAAAAACAAAAAAAGGAAACGAGTTGCTCAAGGCTATCCAAGGAATCAGTTTAAAAATCTGGTCCCATGTTCCCATTACATATCACTGGGGTACCCCTCTCTGGACCCTCCATCTCCTCCCCCACCCCCTAACCCTGGAGCTTGGGCTTCTCTCCCTTTGTCTTATTCCAGCCGACGCCTCCATGCTGAGTTTGCCGCTGAACGAGACTGGGACCAGTTCCATAAGCCTCGGAATCTCCTCCTGGCCTTGGTGGGGGAAGTGGGGGAGCTGGCAGAACTCTTGTGAGTAGACAGAAGGCTCCCTGGAAAAGTCTGTATGTTGTGGAGGGGGAAGAGCACATTTACCTGATCATCAAAAAACATTCATAGGTTCAACTGTCCCTCCTCACCACCCTCCTCTGTGTATGGTTCTGGGCATACAGAGATGACTTGTGGGTCATTGCCCTCTAGGGGCACCCTGTCTCCTGGAAGAGAAAGATGTGAAAATAACATGGCAGAGCCAGGTCTAAGAAAGAGGGGTGGCAACGCCCTTTTCCTCTGCCTCTGGGGATGAAAGTATTCCATGCAAGACCTGCATTCCTGACAGAGGGACTGCGTTTGCAAAGTTAGTGAGGCAGAAAATGGCAAGTTAATTTTAGGGAGAAACTGATACACCTTCAGTGTAATATTCTTAAGAAAAATCAGGGATTTTCTATCTCTTGTGTTCTCTGGTGTGTTCCACGTGCCCCGCACATCGTAGGCACTCAGTAGATATGTACCGAATGAGTGATGGGGCCAGGCATGGTGGCTAAGGCCTGTAATCCCAACAGGTTGGGAGGCAAAGGCAGGAGGATCACTTGAGGCCAGGAGTTGGAGACCAGCCTAGACCAAATAGTGAAGTTTGGTCTTTACCCAAAAAAAAAAAAAAATTGGCCGGGCTCAGTGGCTCAGCCTGTAATCCCGTGTCTTGGTGGGAGGCTGAGGTGAGTGGATTGCCTGAGCCCACGGGTTCAAGACCCGCCCAGGAAACTTGGCACAGACCTCATCTCTACAATAAATCAAAAAATCAGCTGGGCGTGGTAGCACGCGCCAGCTACTTTGAAGGCGGAGGCGGAAGGATCGCCGGAGCCCAGCAGGTCGAGGCTGCGGTGGCTGGAAGCGGCCACTGCACTCCAGTCTGGGCAACAGAGTGAGACTCCAACTCAAAAAGAAAACATTGGCTGAGTGTAGTGGTGTACACTTGTAGTTCCAGTTACTCAGGCAGCTGAGGTGGGAGGACCCCTTGAGGTGAGGATTTAAGGCTGCAGTGAACCATGTTTGTGCCATCGTTCTCCAGTACTGGGCTGCAGAGCAAGATCCTGACTGAAGAAAAAATAAATAAATAAATAAACAAACAAAGAGTGCAAGGACAGTGTGGAAGAGATGGGTGGGAGTTAAACCTTGAGAGATAGGATTAGGGCTAGAGAGCGATGGAGAATTTGGAAGAATACCTGACCAGATTTGAGTCCTAGAAAGATCACTGAGTCTACAGGGGTGACTGGCTGGGTGTCTGAGCGAATGGAGCAGGGAAGACCAGTGAGGAGGCTGGGGTAGACCAGACAAGAGGTGGGTGAGTCCTAGACTAGGGCAGTCATTGGGGATGGAGAAACAAAGGTACAGAGATGTGTGTGAGGGCAAACCTTTCATTCGCTGCAGATTTAAGAGCATCAGCATTCTGCTGGGTCTTCTAGAATCAAGAGATACAGTCTTGAACCAGGCAGTCATGGTTCCTACCTTCGTAGTGGAAGGAGACTGACAATAAGTAAATGATCTAATTTTAAAAGATCTGGAATGAAGATAAGTTCTATGAGAAAAATAACACAAGGTAATGAGAGAGAAGGTAACAGGGAGAAGGCTTGACTGAGGAGGCCACATCTAAGCTGAGACCTGCATAACAGGAAAGATCTGGGAGGAAACACTCAAGGCAGAGGGCACAGTAAGTGCAAAGGCCCTGTGACAGTTGTCTTGTTTGCAAGGCAGAGAAAAGGTAACTTTGGGAGGTTAGTGAGAGTGAAAGACCGGTGGTTGATGACATGGAAAGGACAGGGGTCTGCTTGTACAGGACCTGGAGGACATGATCAGGAATTTAGATCTCATTTTATTTTTTTTATTTTTTTTTGAGTTGGAGTCTCACTCTGTCACCCAGACTGGAGTGCAGTGGGCACTCCCAGCCACTGCAGCCTTGACCTGCTGGGCTCCGGCGATCTTTCCGCCTCAGCCTTCCAAGTAGCTGGAACTACAAGTACGCGCTACCACACCCAGCTAATTTTTTTATTTATTGTGGAGATGAGGTTTCACCAAGTTGCCCAGGTGGGTCTCGAACCCGCAGGCTCGGGCAATCCACTCACTTTGGCCTCCCAAAGCGTGGGATTATAGGCTGAGCCACCGAACCCGGCTAGGAATTTAGATTTTATTCCAAGCACAGTTAGGGGTGCTTTTGCAGGGAAGGGACAAAATGTCATTCAATTGTGTTGGGTTTGTCCTCGGAGGAACTTCTGGGAGGTGGGAGTTCATTACTGCAGGGACTAGGGTGCCCCTAAGAGGCATCTATGTGTGTCTGCCTGTGTTCTGTCCCCAGTCAGTGGAAAACCGATGAGCCTGGTCCCCAAGCTTGGCCCCAGAAGGAACGGGCAGCTCTTCAAGAGGAGCTTAGTGATGTCCTCGTCTATGTGGTGGCATTAGCAGCCCGCTGCCGTGTGGATCTGCCGCAAGCAGTGCTCGCCAAAATGGACATTAACAGGAGACACTACCCAGTTCACCTGTCCCGTGGCTCCTCCCGCAAGTATACAGAATTGTTTGATGGGGACACCTCTGGAGACCAGGCTGTGGGGCCTTCAGACCTTGCTCATGAGTCCACTGGCCATGCCTCATCCTAGAAGCATGGCGTGTGATGAGCCGAGATTGGCCTGGCCACAAAACCGTGTTCATGTCCTTTCCTAATACGACATTGGCCTGCGGGCCCCATTTTCTGAAGTCTGGGTCCAGCATTCTCCAGATATTAGCCTCTTGCAATTTTCTCTCCCAATAAAACAGTTTTGAGCAACAACTACTAGAGTGTTCCTGGGTGACCAGGGAGACTGTGTCTCAGCAGGTGCTGGAAAGGGGCACCAGGGGTGACAGCCCAATTCCCATGTTTCTCTAGTGTACTGCCCACCTGCAGGGCAGAGGGATCTGGTTTCTAGCTAATTCCCAGTGGGATCTCATGTAAATTCCTTCCCCCTTCTGGGCCTAGGAAAGAGATTGGAGGCTATGTGAAGTATTGGTTAAGTCCAGATTCTGGGGCCACACGTTCTGGTTTCGAACACGTTCTGGTTTCGAACCACACGTTCTGGTTTCTAGTTTTCGAACTGTGTGATGTTCATCAAATTACCCAATCTTTCTGCACCTCTTTCCTCATCTATCAACTGAAAGTGCCTACCTAGTAGGGTTGTGAGGTTTGAGCTGTTAGAGTGCTTTGGACAGTGCCTGGAACATAGTAAAGTACTTGGTAAGTTTTTAACTCAAATGATCAGGGGTCCAGGGCAGGAAATCAGGGACACAAATCAGTGTCAGGTCTCTGATACAGGGCAGAAGAGCGCTTCCTCTCCTCTGGGGCATGGGCCCCTTAGTAAAAGTGAAGACAACCCACCCTCCCATACCAATGCCAGCTGATTCTTCTCCCCCTGAAGATGGTGTTGAGTGTGGATGATCTACCCACTGTGTGACCAGGCACATCACTTCCTTTCTGAGATGCCTGTTGATTGCCTTCCTCACAGGGCAGGGCAATATAGGGGAAAATATGTTTAAATTACAACTGGTCCTTGAACAACATGGGTTTGAGCTGCATTGGTCCACTTACATGAAGTTTTTTTTTTTCCCAAACGTGTATCAACAATACAGTATTAGTGGGATGCAGAATTCGTGTATTTGGAAGCTCAGCTTTTTGTGTATGTGGAGTCTGCAGGGCCAACTGCAGGACTTAAGTATTCAGAGATTTTGGACATACAGGGGTGGGCATGTGTTCTGGAATCAATCTCCCTTGTATACACCGAGGCACAGCTATACTTTTCAGAATTCACAGTGGTCATTGTCTTGCTGCCCCTCTGAGCCTGTTTCCATATCAGCAAAATGAGGACTTCCCCTTTAATGGCCTCACTCTGATAACCCTCTTATCCAGTGACTCCTCTCTCCGAGGTGACAGTGTGCATCACATTGGAGGGCTTCAGCTGTCTGTTCCCTAACCCACCTTTCCTTTCCCTCTCCGGTGATAGCAGGAACCTTATTTTACTAATCCCTGATTTCTTTTTTTTTTTTTTTGAGTTGTGGTCTCACTCTGTTGCCCAGACTGGAGTGCAGTGGCCGTTCCTGGCCACCACAGCCTCGACCTGCTGGGCTCCGGCGATACTTCCGGCTCAGCCTTCCAAGTAGCTGGAACTACAGGCGTGTGCTACCACGCCCGGCTGATTTTTTGATTTATTGTAGAGATGAGGTCTCGCTGCCCAGGCAGGTCTCGAACCCGCGGGCTCAGGCAATCCACTCACCTCAGCCTCCCAAAGGCACAGGATTACAGGCTGAGCCACCGAGCCCAGCTCTTTTCCCTGTATTTATAACATATGCATTAGACACCAGAGCAGCAGCTTACTACTCCCCACTTTGTGAAACACTTTTCTCACAAGACACATTTCCGGTTTTCTTCCTACCTTGGGCTGTTCTTTCTAGACTCTTGGGTACCTTTCTCTCTGGACATGGTGTCATGGACTCCAGATCTGGTATCTCTGATCTGTCATTTCTGATCACCTCCCTGATGCCTCTACACTTACCTCATTATCAGACAAGTCCTGTCCTGCTTCTAATCCTGTGCCCCCATCTCAGTAACACAGCCCTGCAGTCGGCCCTGCAGTCATCCAAGCTAAGACGTGAACTCAGTCTCATCTCAACCCCAGATCCACTCTGAATTCCAGTTCGTTAAGGATGTCAAGTCCATCCTCCCCCCTCTAATGTCTCAAGCCTTCTTTTCTGCCTTTAGTCCTTTAACCTGTTTCCAAGTTCCCTCTCAATCTAACTCCTGCAAACCCCCTTGCTTTTTGTCCCCACATCCCACCCTGGGACATCTGCAAGCTCTAATGACATGCAGTTTTAGGAACTCTTCATACTTTCCCAGCCCCAGCTTTCTTGGCTTTCAAGACGCAGCTTAAACATCTCTGAGAAGAGCCTCAGGGCCCGTTGACACAGGACTGCAATTGCCTATTTACTTGTCAGGGCTTTGCCATTAACTGACTGTAGCAAAAATAGAAAAGATTTACCCAACTGGGATGTTTTGAGCATGAAGATACACTAATATGTTTATATAACAAAACACTTAAAACCTTTAACATTGTGTTAACAATCTGTCTCCACTAGACTGAGATCCATGATGGTCATGCCTTGCTCACCAAAGCTCTGCAGAATTCGGCACCTGTTTGATCATGCACATACTGTATTTACAGGCCCTTTCTGGCCTAAGGTTATGAGGACATAACCAAGGGTTGAGTGTGTGATGAGCCCCCCCCCACACACACACACATACCAACCTGCTACTAGGAACTCCTTGAGGCTTACAGCCCCACTTCGTTCTGCGACAATTCATTTGTCACCCGAGCCTGGACAACCCCAACTCGACTCCCCCTCCCCCGCACTCACAGGCACCGGTGGGGCGAGGATATAATACTTTATTCACTAACATGGGCCGAGGGAATGTAGTGGGGGGGGGGGGGGGCACGGCTTCCAGGGACCC
>NW_007051986.1:238915-243107 GCF_000164805.1 Carlito syrichta | reverse complement strand
CGCGCCGGGTCGGCGGAGGGCGCCGGCGCCTCGCTCGGGACCTGCGGGGAGAGGGAGGACAGGTCAGCCCTGACCGATCGGCCCCGGAGCCGGAGACCTGTGTCTCCGCAAGCTGCCGCCTCGCTGAGCCTCAGTTCCCCACTTGTGAAATAGGAGGAGCAGCGGTGCCTGCCTGGGAGGACGGTTGTGAGCATTAAATGAGCGACTACCTGTGCGCACATATCACGATGCCTGACGGCAGGCTAGCTATCTGCATTAATTCATCAAATACTGAGCGTATGCAATATGCTAGACTCTTCTAGGCACTGGGGATTCCGATTAAACAGAAGGCATTAACAAAAATTCCTGGCCGGGCGCCCTGGCTCAAGCCTGTAATCCCAGCACTTTGGGAGACCGAGGCGAGAGGATTGCCTGAGACCAGGGGTTCGAGACCAGCCTGGGCAACTTGGCGAGACCTCGTCTCGACAATAAATTTTAAAAATTAGCTGAGCGTGGTGACGCCTACCTGTAAGGTTGAGGCGGAAAGATCGCCTGAGCCCAGCAGGTCAAGGCTGCAGGGGCCGGGAGTGGCCACTGCACTCCAGTCTGGGTGACAGAGTGAGACTCCAACTCAAAAAAAAATAAAAAATAAAAATAAATAAATTCCTGCTTTCAGGAAGAATGGATAAGGAGTTGTCAAAGCACCTTACTGATACAGTAACATGAGCAAAGATGTGAAGGAAATGAGAGAGCAGGCTACATGGCTGTCCCTCAGAGGAGCATTACAGAGGGACCCACAAGGCCCTGTGGCAGTTTTCCTACTGAGTTCCAAGAATGGCAAGAAAAAGCGGTTAAAGCAAAATGCTTAAAAGGGGGAGAGTAATGGATGGGGTGGAGGCAGTGGAGGAGAGCTTAGGTTAGGCCTTGTAGGCCACAGTAAGGACTTTGGTTTTTATTTCATTTCATTTTATTTTTGAGTTGGAGTCTCACACTCTCCCAGGCTGGAGCCTCAACCTGCTGGGCTCAGGCCATCCTTCCACCTCAGCCTTCCAAGTAGCTGGAACTACAGGCATGCGCCACCATGCCCAGCCAATTTTTTGATTTATTGTAGAGATGAGGTGTCACCAAGTTGCCTGGGCTGGTCTCGAACCCGTGGCCTCAAGCAGTCTCTCACCTCGATCTCCCAAAGTGCTGGGTGTGAGTCACTGCGCCCAGCCCAGGACTTTGGCTTTTAATATAAATAAGACAGGGACCAGATCAGACACATTTTTAAAGGCTTCCTCAAGTTGCTGGGGTTCAAAACCAAATGAAGGAGGGCAGAAGCAGTAGCCCAGTGAGAAGCCCACAACAGTCATCTGGCAAGAGAAAATAGTGGCTCAGACCTAGGTGACAGAAGTAGAAGTGGCGGTAGTAAGAGGTGATTGGCTTCTGGATCCATCTTGCAGTGTGCGATAATAGATTTAATAAGAGATTAGATGTGGGGTGTCAAGAAAGAGGAGTCAAAATGACTTCAAAGTTTTTGAGACTTCAAGTTTTTGAGCACCTGCAAAGGTGGAGTTGCCATTTAAAGAGATGAGGACGGTGGGAGGAGCAAGTTGAAAAGTAAGATGTGTGTTGGACTGTATCACCACTTCTCTTTGACATATCTGGAGCTTAAGAGCGAAGCCTAGGCTGGAAATGTTCATTAAGAAGCCATCAGCCTATAGATGATTTTTAAAGCCTTGAGACTGGATGACATCATCTAAGGCATGGGCAGAAAGAAGCTGGGCAGCAAGATGAGCAGCCAGCCAGGGAGGGAGAAGAGCCAGAAGAGTGGTATCTTGGAAGCCAGGCCAGGACCAAGTCCAGGCTTTTTTTTTTTTTTTTTTTTTTTTTTTTGAGAAAGCAGAATTTATTAAGAGGACAGAAAAGCTCCCACAGCGGGAGGGGACCCGAAGGGGTTGCCACCCAAGTCCAGGTTCTTTAATCAACTTTTAAGAACAAGCACCTTTCACTTTTTAAGCTGTGAAGAAAAAAGCAAGAGTAAAAGCCAAATGTTATTCTGAGGCCTGAAATGAAAATATTTGAAAACGAGTCGGTTTCATGAGGTCTGGGTTTCTAGAGATAAAAATTAGAAAAAGGAAAGAGCCAGGCTCGGTGGCTCAGCCTGTAATCCCGCGCTTTTGGAGGCTGAGGTGAGTGGATTGCCTGAGCCCCGGGGTTCGAGACCCGCCTGGGCAACTTGGAGAGACCTCATCTCTACAATAAATAAAAAAAAAATTAGCCGGGAGTGGTAGCACGCGTCTGTAGTTCCAGCTACTTGGAAGGCTGAGGCGGAAGGATCGCCGGAGCCCAGCAGGTCGAGGCTGTGGTGGCCGGGAGCGGCCACTGCACTCCAGTCTGGTGACAGAGTGAGACTCCAACTCAAAAAAAAAAAAAAAAAAAAGTTAGCAGCTTTGTGGTAACCAACTCACTACTTTTATGTCTGTTATTGTAATAAATCCTCCTGTCATCCCTTTGAGTCAAGTGGTATCTCTTTTGATGGTTGAGAAGGCTGAAAGAGATTAAATTCACGTAGCCAGTGGAATTCACGAAGGACGTGGCGCACCCACAAAGCCATACAGTAGTTCCGGCTACCCTCTTCCCTGAACTCCCAGAGCCAAGATGTGCCAGAAGTTGGACTCCAAGTCCCCAGCTCTCCCCAAGAGGAATTCAAGGTTAAAATACAACTTGATACGTTAAATCGAGAGACTCCCTGTGGCAGGTTGGCACAGTCTGAATTCAAGATCACACTTTCCAGTCTTGTCCTGGTTTTGAAATCTGTTGGGTTTATTTCAACTCATCGGCAATTGTAGAGAGAACTTTTTTCATTATGTTTACATTTTTCTGGCCTGTTTTTCCTTAGCACCCCTCTTTAAGGTGACTTTAGACAGCCTGAGGGCTTCTTCATGCTGGGATCTCACTGACTTAAGAAAAACAAATTCTCCACACAAGCATCGCTGGTGTCTCCAGCCTAGAAGAAGGGGTCTTGGGTGCTAGAGGAAAAATCTTGGTAAGGGGGCAGAGTCCAGTAGGTCAAGAACCTGAGCAAGTCACTCCCTTCCCGTGCCTCAGTGTCCCAAGGAAGGGTAGGAAGGCTAGGTGAGGTCAAAATCTCCCAACTTTAGGTACAAGGTGGTATGTGGCAAACTTTCATCTCATTGTAATTGTTACGTATTTATTTTCATGCATGTTAGAAAACCAGTAGATCGCATGAAGCCCACAATTTCATCAATATAGCTTAGATGAAGGTAAATATATTTAACAAAACAATGTGAATCTATTTGAAGAAGAGCATTAACAAATAAGGAATGTGAATACAGCAAATGAGTAACACACACATGGCTGGCAAATACCAGACTAGGTGATTATTAATGGCCCTTACATGTTTTAAATTCAACAACTATTAGATTTTAATTTTAGAATAAATGGTATTTGTACTGTAACAAGTGGGTACTATGGAGATGCAATGTAGTGTAATAACACAGTAATCCAGATATTTGAAGTTAGTGATTTTTGTCTGCCTGCTTAAAATTTTTTTTGAGTTGGAGTCTCACTCTGTGCCCAGGCTGGAGTGCAGTGGCATGCTCACGACTACCACAGCCTTGAGGTGCTGAGCTCAGCAATCCTTCTGCCTCAGCCTTCCAAGTAGCTGGAATTACAGTTGTGTCCACCACACACCCAGCTAATTTTTTTATTTATTGTAGAGATGAAGTCTCACCAAGTTGCCCAGGCTAGTCTTGAACCCGTGGGCTCAGGCAGTCCTCTCACCTTGGCCTCCCAAAGTGCTGGGATTATAGGTGTAAGCCACCGCACCTAGCCCATGATGCAGTTCCAGTCTCATTGACTAGAGTTTGATGTCACCTATGTGGCTTGTCTCCCTCCTCTGGACTCTTTCAGCAGTCAGGATCTTCTTTCTTTTGAAAAAAAGAATAAAACATGACCCCACCCTCTAGTTCCTGGCTATAGGAAGTGTGGTCCACACATCAGCAACAAAGCATCACATTTGAACATTTTAGAAATGCAGATGCTCAAGATTAACCTCCAATTTACTGAATCTTCATTTTAAACAAGATCCCCAGGTTATGTGTATGCATATTAAAAATTAAGAAAATTTAGCCAGGCTCGGTGGCTCAGCCTATAATCCCACGCTTTGGGAGGCTGAGGTGAGTGGATTGCCTGAGCCTGTGGGTTC
>NW_007051986.1:235398-238895 GCF_000164805.1 Carlito syrichta | reverse complement strand
CCGCCTGGGCAACTTGGCGAGACCTCATCTCTACAATAAATCAAAAATTAGCTGGGCGTGGTAGCGCAGGCCTGTAGTTCCAGTTACATGGAAGGCTGAGGCGGAAGGATCGCCGGAGCCCAGCAGGGCAAGGCTGCGGTGGCCGGGAATGGCCACTGCACTCCAGTCTGGGCGATGGAGTGAGACTCCAACTCAAAAAAAAAAAAAATTAAGAAAACTGATTTAGAAGACAGAAGAGCTATTCCTGGAGAAAGCAGGTAGAAAAGGGACAAAGGGTTTTACAGGCTGAGACAGCATGGGCAAAACCTCAGAGGTGAGAACGAGTCAGGTTTGTCTGAAGCTGGGGCATGGTATAGGTGCTGAGTAGATGAAGCCAAAATGAAATGAGGTCACGTGGCTAAGAGCTTTGAATGGCAGGCTCAGGGGCAGAGACTTCATCTTGAGGGAAACAAAGCCACTCAAGCGTTCAAGCCAGGGAAAGACAGGTTTAGATGCACATAGAGCCCTCTAAGAAAATCTTTTCTATTCTTAAAGATAGACTGGATTTTGATAGGCAGAAAGAGAATACTCCAGCCACTGAGTGCATGTAATTAAGGCCTATTCTGAACAGTGACTGGCTGTGAGACTGGGCGATAGCTTGGAGTCACCAAATGTCAGCACTTGGAAGGTGCTTTCGAGATGACCATTTCATCAATAAAGAAATGAGGCTGAGGGGGAGGTGAGGGAGAGGGTAGCCAAGCAGATGGGCGAGCTATCTTGTGGGCAGTGCTAAATGTTCATGGGATATTGTGTGTAATCCTCGATTCCATCTTCCTCCTCCAAATCTAGTCACCCTGATGATACTTCTCAGACTGGCATTCAAGGATCTTACTTCATTTTCCCATTTTACAGATGAGAAAGCCAAAGCAAAGTAAGTCAGTGGTGTGGGTAAGATTTGGCTGCTACATGATACCTTTCACAGTCTGGCCCTACATAACTCTCATGACCCTACACACCTCTCATGACTAGTCACGTTAACCCACCCTCACCTCACACCCATCACCTCTAGCCAGGCTATTCAGGGGTTCCTACAAGCCCCTTCTCTCCATCACTGCTGCTACTACCTTAGAGCAGGCTACCAGCCTTACCTGGTCTGGCCTCCCATAGTAGCCGGTGATTCTGCTAAATAGAAAATCCAGTCCTGTCCCTCATCTGATTTAAGGCTGCTGATGGCACCACGTCCCCTAACACAGTACGTCCCACCCTGGCTTCAAGGCCTCTTACTCTCTGGCCCCTCCTGCCTTTCTAGTCTCATCTCCTCCAAGGCTTTGTGTTTGCTGTTTCCTCCTCTTGAAATGCCCTTCCTCCTCCTCCTCCATTTGCCAGTCCCCCACTAAGCCTTTCAAGGCCCAAGTCAAAAATCTTTTCCGCCATGAAGACTTTCCCACTGCCTTGAGTGGTTTGCCCTCAGTCCTCTTTCTATGCCTCCATGTCGGCCTTCCTGTTCAACTCCAGTCCTCAAGGTTCAGCTCAGAAAGACCTTCGATAAAAATGGGTTGAAAAGCCTCCAGAAGGATGACCTAGCCCAAGGTCCTACACTTTAGGAAGAATACATAATAACAGCCACTGTTTACATAATGTTTATTATGTGCCAGACGTGTTAACTCATTCAACCCTCACAATTCCAGAAGCAGGTGCTGCTGTAACTTCCCTTTTACAAATGAGGAAACAGAGGCATAAAGAGGTTAAGAAACTTGTTCAAGTTCACATAGCTGGTAGGTAGTAGCGTTTGAAGTCCACGCTAAGCTCTGGAGTCTGTGTTCTTAATTTATAAGCTAAAGGCAGAGATCAGGGGATCCACAGGACCAGAACAGGCAGGCTGAGCTGGGATGATGGACCAAGAAGCCCAGAGAGAAATAGAACCTGGAAGGGGAAGCCTAAGGAAGGGGAAGCCTAAGGAGCAAAGTCCCCTGCCCCAAGGACCCACCATGCCCACTAGGGGGCAGCAGAACTTTCTTTCCCAGGGAACTGGCCCCCGTGCAGGAAGAAGTCCTCGGGAGCCTGAAAGCTGGGCCAGCTGGAGCCACCCTTCAGTGGGACTCAGAGCTGCTCAGGCAGAATCCTGTGGGTTCTGGAAAGTGGAAACATACCTAGTGGCAGTCAGGGTCTTCACCTTAAAACCTTCAAACACTCTCAGGATAAAACCCAGCCTTCCTCCATGGCCTGCCAACCAACCCACCCTCATCAACGCTACAGCAGGACCGGCCCACCTGCCTTCACCCCTGCAGTCCCCACTCACTCCTCTGAGCCTCTAAAAGGGCCATTTATTTCTCTGCTTGGGGCATAAGTGGCCCTTTTAGAGGCTCAGACTTCAGCCCTCAGACTCACATAAGCCATCCCTTTACTGACTTTGAGACCATGAGTCCGTTACTCGACTGTTCTGGGCCTGTTTCCTCACCTGCAAAATGGAATAAATACTACCAACATCCTAGGACTGAGGTGCTTAGAACAGTGTCTGGCACATAGTAAATGCTGTGCAAGAGTCAGCTCTTGTTACTGTTCCTCCCACCCCTAAGTCTGAATTAAGTTCCCACCTCTGGGCTTCATCACCCCCCTCTGCCAGCCCCACGCCTGCTCCCATCACTTGGGATTCCGACTGTGTGCTTGCTCATCAGACTAACCCGGCTAGACCTCAAGCTCCAGGGAAGTCCAAGGATGGAGTTCCCTCTCCAGCACCCAGCAGAGCCTGGCACAGTAGGCATGACTTCTCCAAGCCCGGGCAGTGGGGCAGAAGGATGGGCCAACCCTGAGGTTCCAGCTCTGAGATTCGGGGGAAAGTAGGGGCAGGATCGCTGGCTTCTGTGAGGAAGGCTGGGCCTGGACCAGTCTGGGGGGCAGTAGGCCCCACGGTGTGTGTGACACGTACCTCCTTGTTGTCCATGGGGATCTTGAGTTTCACCACCTCATACTTCTCCTCACCCTCATCCTCCTCACCCTTCACCAGCAGCACCATCTCCTCCTGCATCTCTTCCTCCTCCTCCTCCTCTGCCTGCTGTTCGCCAGGCATCTTGGTGTCCTGAGGCGGGGAGCTGGGTCAGAAGCTCAGGACCCGCCCCCGCACCGTGGCCCTGGCCAGGGCAAGGCGGTGCAGCCGTGGCTTCTCCCGCCCTGCCCTGGTCTCCGAGTCCGGCCCTCTCCCGTCCACCCCAGCCCGGCCCCAATCTCCGGCACTGCTCCAGGACCAGCTCCGGGGACCGCGTCCACCCCACTCATCCCGGCATTCAAGGCCCCGAACAGTTCGAATCTCCGGCCCCCGCAACTCGCCACCCTCCTAGCGCTGAGTCACTCTCCGGTGCCCGGGTCGGCGACCTGGAGCTCTAGGGCACGAGCCGGAGGCGGGATCGGGGCAGAAACCCCGTGGGGGCGGTGCGCACTCACCAGCCGAGGGCTCGGCGCTCGCGCTTCCCCAGGCCTGGGCGCCGGGCGGTTGGGCACTCCGCGAGGCCGCGGCTCCGGGG
>NW_007051986.1:234485-235111 GCF_000164805.1 Carlito syrichta | reverse complement strand
CGGCGCGTCTGCTCCGCCCGAAATAGGCCACGTGCGCTCCCGCCCCGGCCTGGGCCTCTCGCTGGCGCCCCGCCTGGAGGGCGGACCCTGTTGCCTCCTCGCTTCTTCCCTTCTCTCTCTCTTTCTTCTCCTGCGCTGTCCTTTTTCCTTCTTTCTTGGCTGCGCCTTCCCGGTCTCCTTGAATCCCTTCCAACCAAATCAACAGCCACCCAGGCTGGCGCTGCTGGTGAATGCGCGGCGTGCCTGCTGTGTGCCAGCGTGTGCTGCGCGTTTTACACACCTGGTCTCATTCGATCTGCGCGACGATGGTCGTGGCCCATTTTACAGAGGAACTAATTGAAAGTTCAGGGAGGTACATTGATGGGCAACTGATTGGTCAAACAGTAAGGGTGTCGTAGTTCCCCTGACAAATAGTAGCCTAGGTGGAAAATTAGCAGCCTAGGGCTAAGCCCAGTCCAGGGAAGTATCTTGTTTGGTCCTCTATTTTTATTTTATTTATTTATTTATTATTTTTGAGTCGGAGTCTCACTCTTTCACCCAGGCTGAAGTGCAGTGGCATACTCATGGCCACCACAGCCTCGACCTACTGGGCTCAGGCGATCCTTCTGCCTCAACCTTCCAAGTAG
>NW_007051986.1:220788-233850 GCF_000164805.1 Carlito syrichta | reverse complement strand
GCCTGGGCAACTTGGCGAGACCTCATCTCTACAATAAATCAAAAATTAGCCGGGCATGCTAGCGCGCACCTGTAATTCCAGCTACTTGGAAGGCTGAGGCAGAAGGATCGCCGGAGCCCAGCAGGTCGAGGCTGCAGTGGCCAGGAGCAGCCACTGCACTCCAGTCTGGGCAACAGAGTGAGACTCCAACTCAAAAAAAAAGAAAAAAAGAAAAAGAAAAGAAAAGAAAAATTAGTTTCACCAGTAGGCTAGGGGTGGTGGCTCACGCTGGTAATTTTTGGAGTCTGAGGCGGGAGGATTGCTTGAGCCCAAGACAAGTCTGGGCAACATAGAGAGATCTCCTCTCTACAAAAAATTAAAAAATTAGCCAAGCGTACCTGTAGTTTCAGCTACTCAAGATACTGAGGTGGAAGGATCACCTGAGCCCAGCAGGTCGAGGCTGCAGTGAGCTGTGAGTGTGCTACTGCACTTCAGCCTGGACAACAGAGTAACCCCAACTCAGAAAAAAAAAAAAGTTGCAAAACAAGAGCAGTCTTTACAAATTTTAATTTCTGACACTGAAAATTGGAATATTTTGGCTGGCTGCGGTGACTCAAACTTGTAATCCCAGCACTTTGTGAGGCTGAGGTTAGAGGATTGCCTGAGTCCACAAGTTCCAGAACAGTCTGGGCAGCTTGGTGAGACCTCATCTCTACAATAAAAATCAAAAATAGCTGGGCGTGGTAGCACACGCCTGTAGCTCCGACTACTTAGAAGGCTGAGGTGGAAGGCTCTCTGGAGCCCACCAAGTTGAAGCTGGGGTGGCCATGAGCGTGCCACTGCACTCCAGCCTGGGTGACAGAGTGAGACTCCAACTCTAAAATAAAATAAAATAGGGATGTTTCATATAGAAATCTCTGTTTCTCACTTCTCTTGAAAAAAGCAGATATTTAATTCTCCCATTTTACAAATATGACAACTAAGATTCAAAAGTGTCTTGTCAAAATCTTGCCATGAAGTAAGTAAATAAGAATAAGAAGTCGGGCTCGGTGGCTCAGCCTGTAAGCGCCTTTGGGAGGCTGAGGTGAGAGGATTGCCTGAGGAGTTGTAGCAGTGATCAAAACTGACAAAAATCTTGGCTCTTGTGGCACTTCTAAGGGTATAAAAAAATGTAAACAAAGCTGGGCATGGTATAATCCCAGCACTTTGGGAGACCGAGGGAGTGAGAAGGGAGGAGGATCACTTTAGCCCAGGAGTTCAAGACCAGCCTGGACTACATAGTGAGAACTTGTCTCTATCAAAAAAAGGGCGGGGGGGGGCAGGGTGGTGTACACCTGCAGTCCCAGCTGCAGAGGATCACTTGAGCCCAGGAGGCCAAGACTTCAGTGAGCTATGTCTGTGTCACTACACTCCAGTATGGGTGACAGAGTGATACCCTGACCCAAAATAAAACCCAAAAAGTAAACAAGATATTAGGTTGGTGCAAAAGTAATTGCGATTTTTGCTTTGTTGAAATCTGCCATTTGATATTGGAATACATTCTTAAATAAATGTGGTTAGCCAGGCTCGGTGGCTCAGCCTGTAATCCCGTGCCTTTGGGAGGCTGAGGTGAGTGGATTGCCTGAGCGTGCGAGTTCGAGACCCGCCTGGGCAGAGAGACCTCATCTCTACAATAAATCAAAAGATCAGCCGGGCGTGGTAGCGCATTCCTGTAATTCCGGCTACTTGGAAGGCTGAGGCGGAAGGATCACCAGAGCCCAGCAGGTCGAGGCTGCGGTGGCCGGGAGTGGCCACTGCACTCCAGGCTGGGCGACAGAGTGAGACTTCAACTCAAATAAATACATAAATAAATAAATAAATACATAAATAAATATGGTTGTGTTATACATTTTAATGTGCATTTCTCACTTTATTTTTTTTGTTAAATGCTTATTACTTACTGTTTATTTTATATGTATTTTAGACTACGGAAATGATGGTAGACAAAAAGCAAATTCGAACAATTTTCTTTGTTTTTATTATAAAGATGTGGGGTACAATTCAGGGCTAGGTATACAAACATTGATTATGCAGGTAGCCTTGTTGAGTGATGTTCTTATTCAAGTTCAAAATGGGTTGTAAAGCAGCAGAGACAACTTGCAACATCAACAACACGTGTGGCCCAGGACTGCTAACGAGTGTACAGTGCAGTGATGGTTCAAGAAGTTTTGCAAAGGAGACGAGAGCCTTGAAGATGAGAAGCGAAGTGGCCGGCCATCAGAAATTGACATTAAGACGGGCTCGGTGGCTCAGGCTATAATCCCGCACCTTTGAGAGGCTGAGGTGAGTGGATTGCCTGAGCCCGCGGGTTCGAGACCCGCCTGGGCAGGCGAGACCTCATCTCTACAATAAATCAAAAAATTAGCCGGGCGTGGTAGCACGCATCTGTAGTTCCAGCTATGTGGAAGGCTGAGGCGGAAGGATCGCCAGAGCCCAGCAGGTCGAGGCTGCGGTGGCTGGGAGTGGCCACTGCACTCCAGTCTGGACGACAGAGTGAGACTCCAACTCAAAAAAAAGAAAAAAGAAAACAAATTGACATTGACCAATTGAGAGCAATTATCAAAGCTAATCCTCTTACAGCTACCCGAGAACTTGCCAAAGAACTCAACATCGATCATTCTAATGTTTGGCATTTTAAGCAAATTGGACAGGTGTAAAAGTTTGATAATTGGGTGCCTCATGAACTGACCAAAAATAAAAAAAATTGTCATTTTTGGCCAGGCATAGTGGCTCACGCCTATAATCTCAGCACTTTGGAAGGCTGTGGTGAGAGGATTGCCTGAGCTCACGGGTTCGAGACAAGTCTGGGCAACTTGGTGAGACTTTGTCTCTACAAATCAAAAAATTATCTGGGGGTTGTGGCACGTACCTGTACTACTGGGAAGATTGAAGTGAAAAGATGGCCTGAGCCCAGCAGGTTGAGGCTGTGGTGGCTGTGAGCGTGCCACTGCACTCCAGCCTGGGCGACAGAGACTCCAACTCAAAAAAAATTTTTGTCATTTTTGAGGTGTTGTCTTCCTTATTCTACGCAGCAACAACAAACCATTTCTTGATCAGATTGTGACTTGCGATGAAAAGTAGATTTTATACAGCAACGGGCAGTGACCAGCTCAGTGGTTGGACCGAGAAGAAGCTCCAGGGCACTTCCCAAAGCCAAACTTGCACCAAAAAAAGGTCATGGTCACTGTTTGGTGGTCTACTGCTGGTCTGATCCACCACAGCTTTCTGAATCCCAGTGAAATCATTACATCTGAGAAGTATACTTAGCAAATCCATGAGAGACACCAAAACTGCAACACCTGCAGCCTGCATTGGTCAACAGAAAGGGCCCAATTCTTCTCTATGACAACACCCGACCACACATTGCACAACCAATGCTTCAAAAGTTGAATGAATTGGGCTACAACGTTTTACCTCATCTGCCATATTCACCTGACCTCTCGCCAACCAACTATCACTTCCTCAAGCATCTTGACAACTTTTTGCACCACAACCAGCAGGATGCAGAAGATGCTTTCCAAGAGTTTATCAAGTCCCAAAGCACGGATTTTTACGCCACAGGAATAAACAAACTTATTTCTCATTGGCAAAAATGTGTTGATTATAATGGTTCCTATTTTGATTAATACAGATGTGTTTGAACCTAATGATTTAAAATTCACACTCTGGGCCAGGCGCAGTGGCTCAAGCCTGTAATCCCAGGACTTTGGGAGGCTGAGGCGAGAGGATGGCCTGAGCCCAGGGGTTCGAGACCAGCTTGGGCAACTTGGTGAGACCTCGTCTCCACACGCACACACACACAAAAATTAGCCAGGTATGATAGCGCTTGCCTGTAGTTCCAGCTTCTTGGAAGGCTGAGGTGGAAGGATTGCCTGAGCACAGGAGGCTGAGGTGATCTGTGATCGTGCTACTGCACTCCAGCCTGGGTGACAGAGTGAGACCCTGACTAAAAAACAACACAATGCTGGGTGCAGTGACTCACGCCTATAATCCCAGCACTTTGGGAGTCCAAGGCAAGACGATTGCCTGAATCCATGGGTGATGCATAGGTTCATGGCGTTTTTACTGTGACAAAAAAGCCTGAACTTTTTTTTTTTTTTTTTTTGAGTTGGAGTCTCACTCTGTTGCCCAGACTGGAATGCAAGTGGCCGCTTCCGGCCACCGCAGCCTCGACCTGCTGGGCTCCGGCGATCCTTCCACCTCAGCCTTCCGAGTAGCCGGAATTACAGGCATGCGCTACCACACCCAGCTGATTTTTTTATTTATTGTAGAGATGAGGTCTCGCTGCCCAGGCGGGTCTCGAACCCGCGAGCTCAGGCAATCCACTCACCTCAGCCTCCCAAAGGCCCGGGATTACAGGCTGAGCCACCGAGCCCGGCTAAGCCTGAACTTTTAAAAAGGTTTTCCTAAACGTGGAGAATCACTCGGATCAAAGTGACCCTCTTTGAGACGACAAAACCATTTTCTTGCTGTGCTTTCTCCGATGCCATTTTTCCTGTAGAGGGCACAAATGTTTTGGGCCGCCTCTGCTGCCTTTATTTCTCTGTTAAACTCAACCCGAAAAATATGTTGGAAGTGTTCATTTTTTTCTACTTGACATTCCATCTTCTTTAGCCTACAGACAACACTAACTTTCTTCAAATCTGCAAAATGCAAAGGTGTATTCACAAGCACAACAGTGTCACTCCAAATGACAAACAATAAACTCAACACAGTAGTGTTGCTGTGCTAAAAAAAAAAAAAAGCTACAAACTTATACATCAGTCTAATAAGCTAGATGGAGAACTAAGTAAGGGCCAAATTATGACTGGAACCCCACCTCTAGTGAAGGCAAGTCCTCTTGCCCTGATTCAGAGAGAGTAAGTAAGGACACAGCCAGGAGCCCGCCACTGGGGCAGTGACGTCCCTGCTGGAAGGTGCCTCCTGCTGTTTGGAACAGGTACTTGCAAAGGAAAGGGAAAGGGCTCCAGCCATTTGCTCTACAACCGTATACAGGTATCTTGTTGCAACCGATCTAATTTCTGTTCTTGAGAAGTTCATTGTCTAGTAAAGAAGATTATGATTTTAAAATATAGGCCAGGCTCGGTGGCTCAGCCTGTGATCCCAGCACTTTGGGAGGCCGAGGCGAGTGGATTGCCTGAGCTTGTGGGTTCGACACCAGCCCAGGCAACTTGGTAAGACCTCGTCTCTACAATAAATTTTAAAAATTAGCCGGGTATGGTAGGGTGCACCTGTAGTTCCGGCTACTAGGAAGGCTGAGGCGGAAGGATCACCGGATCCCATGCAGTTTGACGCTGGGGTGGCCGTGAGTATGGCACTGCACCCCAGCCTGGGTGACAGATTGAGACTCCAACACACACAAAAAATATATATATATGAATGTACATCATGAGTCATATATCTATGAAAAGGATAATAAGCCGGGTTCAGTGGCTCAGCCTGTAATCCCGCACCTTTGGGAGGCTGAGGTGAGTGGATTGCCAGAGCCCGCGGGTTCAAGACCCGCCTGGGCATCGAGACCTCATCTCTACAATAAATCAAAAAATCAGCCGGGCGTGGTAGCGCGCGCCTGTAATTCCGGCTACTTGGAAGGCTGAGGTGGAAGGATCGCTGGAGCCCAGCAGGCAAGGCTGCGGTGGCCGGGAGCGGCCACTGCACTCCAGTCTGGGCAACAGAGTGAGACTCCAACTCAAAAAAAAAAAGAAAGAAAAGAAGGACAATAGATGTTCTGGCAGAACTGTGGAGTGAGTGACTAACTCTCTTGAGGGCAGTAGGTACTGGGTGCAAGCCTCACTGAGGAAATAAAAGTGATAGGCCTTCAAAGATGAGTGGGTGCAAGGTGTGGTGGTGTGCACCTGTACTTCCAGCTCTGAGGCAAGAGGATCACTTGAGCCCAGGAGTGTGAGGATATAGTGGGCTATGATCGTACCTGTGAATAGCCACTGCAGTCCACCCTGGGCAACACAGCTAGGCCCCATTTGACAAATTTTTTTAAAAAACAAAAAACAAAGGTAAGTGGGAGTTTGCTAGTTTGTGGAATTGTAAACTCTTGTGAAGCACATTCATGCTTCAAGGACGACTTTCACAAAGCATTTAGCAAGGCCTGTGGGTGCTAGGCCCCTTTCACCACTGAGAGAAAATCGAATGTCGAAAAGTCTGTGTTGCCGGGCTCGGTGGCTCAGCCTGTAATCCCGCGCCTTGGGAGGCTGCGGTGAGTGGATTGCCTGAGCCTGTGGGTTCGAGACCCGCCTGGGCAACTTGGAGAGACCTCAACTCTACAATAAATCAAAAAATTAGCCGGGCGTGGTAGCGTGCACCTGTAGTTCCAGCTACTTAGAAGGCTGAGGCGGAAGGATCACCGGAGCCCAGCAGGTCGAGGCTGCAGTGGCCTGGAGCAGCCACTACACTCCAGTCTGGGTGACAGAGTGAGACCCCAACTCAAAAAAAAAAAAAAGAAAAGAAAAGTCTGTGTCTGAGTCCTCATTGCCCTGCTTTTCACTCTGTGACTTCAGCTTCACTACTTTTCCTTCAGTTCTTGACTCTCACTTGGTGCATATTCTACTCTCCATCTCCCATCCCATTCTCTACCTCCTCCTTTCTTAGCTTTCTCCAACTCAATCTTAGGTCCTTAGTTTAATCGGAAAAGCCTCTGCATCACACAGGATTCTCTCTTGCATGTATGTTTCCTGGATAGTCCTCATTACACTTGTAATGATTTGTTCAATGTCTATCTGCTGCATAAAAACTGAGGGCAGATCTCTAAGACTTACAGTTACTCGACCCCTGACCTCTGGAAAGAGACGTTGTTCACCAAGTCTCCTTATCAGGAATTCACTGACCATCTCGTCAAGACCCACACCAGAGTCTCCATGCAGAGGACCTAGGCTCCAGCGGTGGCAACGACATAGGGTTTTCATACAAAAAAAATAAAGTGAACCAAGCCACCCCCCGCAAAAAAAAAAAACAAACAAAAAAACAAACTGAGGGCAGGCCATTGCCAGGACATCACTGTCATTACCTTGCTAAGCTATGGTGTGGCAACGTGCTCTTTGAGCTATGGCCAGGCCATGTTTCCTGGCTTTGGCAACCTTCCCTACTTCGGGGAGGTGAATCTTCTCTTTCTAATTTACTTTCTAAATAAACTATATTTTCTAATCTTAAAAAAAAATTGAGGGCAGGAGGCTGGGCGTGGTGGCTCACACATGTAACCCTAGCATTTTGGGAGACCAAGGCAAGAAGATTGCCCGAGCCCAGGAGGTCAAAACTAGCCTAGAGAACATAGTGAGAACTTGTCTCTACAAAATATCAAAAAAATTAGTCAGACATGGTGGTGCGTGCATGTAGTCTCAGTTACTTGGGAGGCTGAGGCGGAAGGATTGCTTGAGACCAGGAGGTCAAGGATGAGGTAAGTCATGAGCCTGAGTGACAGAGTGAGACTCTGACTCAAAAACAAAAACTAAAAATTGAGAGCAGGGACTTTGTCTTATTTTATCTTTCTGTCCCCAGTACCCAGCACACAGCGCATAATGCAGTTGAGTGAGTGACTAATTATCCTCAAGAAGCTCTAAAAAAAAAAAAAAACAGAAGAAGCTCTAGATGTGTTCAGTGCTCAGACAGGGATTGCTCAGAGAGGGGGATTCTAATCCGGACTGGAGAGTTAGAGAAGGCTTCAGGTGTTTTGACAGGAGAGGTTCACGAGGGGTAAGGTAGGGGTGGAGGAGTATTTCAACTAAAGAAACACGTAAGAGGCTCAGGGTTGAAATCACACAGAGGGCATGTGTAGATGCAGCGGGTTTTTGTTTTTTGAGGCAGAGTCTCACCCTTGCCCAGGCTAGAGTGCAATGGCATGCTCACGGCCACCGCAGCCTCGACCCGCTGGGCTCAAGGGATACTTCCACCACAGCCTTCTGGGTAGCTGGAACCACAGGCGTGCGCCACCACGCCCAGCTAACTTTTTGATTTATTGTAGAGACGAGCGCTCTCCAAGTTGCCCAGGCTGGTCTCGAACCCATGAGCTAAGGCGATCCTCTCGCCTCCGCCTCCCAAGGTGCTGGGATTACAGACGTGAGCCCCCGCGCCGGGCAGCGGGGATTTTAATGGGGGAGTGTCAGTTTACAAAGTTCACCGAAGGACGGCTTGGAGGTCAAACTGGTAGGGAAGGGAAACCAGCCCGGGAGGACCTTCGAAAAGCCCCAAAGGGCTCCATTAAGGCCAGTGGGAAGCCGTCAAGAGCCTTAGGCCTGAACGCAAAGTTACAGAGTCTCGAGCGCGCTGGGAAGAGATCGGACAGCCGGGAAGAACCGCACCGGAGCCCGCTTCCTACGGTTTCCAGGGAAACCAGGCGACGGCGAAGGTCTCGCGAGAACTTCGCTCGGGGACTGCTCGGCACGCTGAATCGCTGAGACGCCAGGACCCGCGAGCTTGCAATCCTGCACCTCGTTGCTTAGATGGGTGAACTGCCCTCGGCTTCTTTTTCTGTCCCTGGCCAACGAGGCCAGTTCCCCTCCCTCTCCTCCTAATTGGCGCTGTCGGAAAACGCTAGGAATTGGGAGACCTGTTCCCGAGGGCCCACTGGTCGCTGGGAAATACTGTTGCTTTTTCCTCTTTAGGCCGCCCCCTTGCGTTGGGGGGGGGGGGCGTGCAGCTAAATAACTTGTTTCTCGATACATTAAAAAAAAAAAAAAGCCTCAGGGAGGCGCGGTTTCCCAAGACCCCGTAGGCGGGGTATCAGGGTCGGGCAGTCACCGGGCAGCCGTCGCCACAGCAACGGCGCTCACGGACCACTCCTCCCCTCTTCCCTGTGGCTCGCCCTCCCACCGCGGCGCCGCGCGTTTCTCCTTTTAAGGGTCGCGTTTACTGCTGTGGCTTAGGTGGTGCCTGTGGGCGGCCAGACCTTAGGCGTAGTTGATGGACCTGGCGGCCGTTTTTGAACCAAATGTCCGACTTAGAAAGCGGCCGACGATGCCAAGGCAACCTCTTTCTTTCATGGGCTCAGAGGACAAGGGCAAATTCACGCATGCCTTGAGGATTTTGCCGTGGCGACCCCTTACACCTTCCTTCTCCAACCCTTTGCCTGCGTGTACACATGCCTGCGTGTACACAGACACACACACACAGTCCAAGCCTCAGACAAGAAGCAGTTTATTGGCAAGGAGACACACGGAACTGTGGCTGTCGGGCCTCGTAAGCTTCCCTGGCCTCTCAGGCCTCTCCTCACTGCAGTCCTGCCCTTCTCCCAGACAGCTGGTCTCTACTGTCTACCAGGACCTGGGGTTGGCATCAAGATTGGATGCCCTTTGCTGCCTCTGGTCTATTCTGCCAGTGTCCAGGTGTCAGGGTGGATTGGGACTCCCAAGAGCACATAGGTCTGGACTCCATCTAAGAGTGCCCTTCTTGGCTAAGATAATGTCCCATGGCCTGAGGTTAGGGATGGGTACTACCTACCACACAGCAATACTAGCTCCATCAGGATGATCAAGATGCCCCTGCCTTATTCTGTCATCTAAATTCCAGAAGTCCCATTGCTGCAGCTCATAAGGTCAAACAAGCCCTGGTTCCGGTGTCGGCCTCACAGGGCAAGGTTGAGAGGGGTCAATTCTTAACAGATAGAGGCAGCAGGAATTTAGGGTTCTTTGAGAGTCCTCAGGCTAAGGCCAGCTTATCCCTTCAACAAGTATTTATTGAGTGCCTCCTGTGTGTTAGGCAGAGTCCTATAAGCTGCAGGTACAGCCCATACTGGCAGAGTCCTGACAGAGCCCAGCTAATAAGTTTCCTGAGCTTCAAGGTTATCGTCTCCAATCTCTATTTCTATCTATTCACTCCTTTCTCCCATTTCTTTCCCTCCTCCTCCCTCCCACCACCTCCCAGGCCCTTTCTTCATGGCTCCAGCAGCAGCAGCAGAGACCCTTCCTTTGGTCTCCTGGGCCTCCACCCTCCCTGCCTGGACCCCATCATTCCAGTTCTGTTGGTGGTTCCTCCTTGAGGGGCATTGCCCTATCATCACTTATCCCAAAGGGTCTCAGGACCAAGTGCCCACGCTGGTGCTTGATACGGGCAGAACTGTCACCAAAACCCTTGCCACACTCTGCACACTTGTATGGCTTCTCCCCGGTGTGTGTGCGCCTATGTTTGACCAGATCTGAGCTCCGGGGGAACTCTTTCCCACAGAAGCTACACACATGGGGCTGGCTGGGTCCAGAAGGCTGGGCCCGAACTCGGGGTCGTGGGGCTGTGGGTGCTGGGCCAGGTGGGTTGTGTGGGCGCAGGAGAGTGGACGGTGGTGGTGGCCGGGCCCGTTCACCACGGTGTGTGCGGAGGTGCTTGACTCGGGCTGAGCTGTCAGCAAAGCCCTTGCCGCATTCAGGACAGAGGTAGGGTTTCTCCCCTGTGTGTACACGATGGTGTTTCACCAGGTCAGAGCTTCGGCGGAAGCCCTTGCCACACTCAGGGCACTTATGGGGCTTGTCGCCTGCCAGCGGTGGGGGTGGCTCCCCAGCCTGTGGGCCCCCAGGCTCTGGCTCCAAGCCAGGCAGGCCAAAAGGCTCACCCGAGTGTGAAGGGCTTCGAGGTGTCAGCGGGGGGCTGGTACCCAGAGGAGGCGGGGGTGGGCTGGGAATTAGTGGGGGCAGGGGGTAGCCTGGGAAGCTGAAGTCCTGGGGCTCCATGTGAGTGAGCCGGTGGCGAAGAAGGGTGGAGCTGAGGCTGAAGGTGCGGTCGCATTCCGGGCAGGCATGAGGCCTCTCACCACTGTGGGTGCGGAGGTGCTTGACTCGGGCGGAGCTGTCGGCAAAGCCCTTGCCACACTCAGGGCATAGGTAGGGCTTCTCGCCTGTGTGCACCCGCAGGTGCTTCACCAGGTCTGAGCCCCGGGCAAACTCCTTTCCACACACGTCACAGCCAAAGGGCTTGGGCCCCAGGTGACTGCGCTGGTGGCTGAGCAGGCTGCAACTGAGCACAAACCTTTTGCCACAATCAGGGCAGATATATGGCTTGTCCTGGGCCTTGGGTCCCTGTGCAGCTGCCGTGGCTGCCCGAGATGGCTGCCGCTGGGGCACCACTGGCCGGGGGGGCTGCTCCCCCCGGTGTGTCCGCTGGTGCTTTATGCGGGCAGAACTGTCGCCAAAGCCCTTGCCGCAGATGCCACACTTGTAGGGCTTCTCACCCGTGTGTGTCCGCTGGTGTTTCACCAGGTCAGAACTCTGCCGGAAGCTCTTGCCACATTCACCACAGATAGTAGGGCGCTCACCAGCAGGGATCCGAGACCGAGGAATCTTTGGGGGACCCTGGGCTGGTGGCCGAGCTCTATAGGGCTTCTCACCACTATGAGTTCGCTGATGTTTGATACGAGCAGAGCTATCTCCAAAACCCTTGCCACAGACTCCACACTTATAGGGTTTCTCCCCTGTGTGGGTCCGCTGGTGTTTCACCAGATCTGACATCTGCCGGAAGCTCTTGCCACACTCGCCACACACAGCAGCAGCCCGATCACTACTAGCCTGGCCCCAGCGTGGTTCTCCCAGGAGCCGGGGGGGGCCTCTGTCCCGAGGCTGAGACTTTGCTAGCCCTTCTCTCTGGACCCACAAGTCATCCCAAGTCTGGATGCCTTCAGGTTTGAGAGAGGCATTTCCTACTTCATGACCTGGGGTCAAATCTTCTTCTTCCTTGAACCCCAAGTCATCCTCCTGTGGGGTATGTTCAAACTCATCCGGCTCAGAAATCTCCACATTCTCACTCCCTAGACCTGGGGAAAGAAAAGGAAGTTGAAGACCCTGCCTTTGGCTCAGTCCTTATCTTTGATAGGAACCACCCCAGAAAGACTTCCTTGACAATCTCTGATCACAAGACTCTCTCTCATGAGCCCTGTCTCCTCCAGACTTCTGGAGTACTTATTGTCTGTGCCTCTCAATAATAATCACTTCCTTTTACTATGCCCTTAATATATGCCATCACTGAACTAAGCATGATTAAATCCTAGCAAACAATCCTGTGAGATAATGCTAATACTACCCCATTTTATAAGCATGGAGACTCAGAGTATTTAAGTGGCTTGCTCAATGTTAGAAAGGTTAGAAAGTATCAAGGCCTGGTTTCTAACTCAGATATCTATCTGACACCCATGCCTGTGTTAATTGCTACATTATATTGTCTGTATTTGAAAAACCTGATATTTGCCATTTCCATATTTTGTTACATTAGCCCATTTGGTAATTGACTATGTCAGTCGTCTAAGAGAGGACCCAGATATACATTTGTCCCTCAAGATGCTTAAGGCTTGCAGAAGAGATAAGATAAAGTATCAATAATTATAATTGGGGGTTCAGAGTTAACTGTGTCATCACAAAGGAGATAAGGAGACCACTGGCATTCATAGCCAAGCAAAGAGAAAACCACGGAGGGGAGTGATGATAATGCGGGGAAAGGACGAAGGACCAGTCTGAGCATGTAGGGTTTGGATTGAACACGAGGCTAAGGTTTTTAATTAGTACAGGAGAGGGAAGCTAGGGAAGATTTTTGAGAAAAGATACAGGATTAAAGCTGGACTTAGATTAATCTGGCTGTAGAGTACATCGCTGGAGAGAAAGGGGCAGAGGGGAAGAAGCTATTGCAATTGCCAGGATGAGGCAGAATGAAGCCTGAAGTAGGGCAGAGGCAGTGAGGATGGTGATGACCGTGGGGGAGGGGAGAGAGTCCTTGAAAAGATGCCCCACCGCCTGGCGCACAGTAGGTGCTCAGAAACCTTGGCTCCCTCCCTCGGTTTTTGCTGCCCTCCCCCTCCCTCCCTGGAAGCACAGCTCATATCCGATTTTTCTGGGTCTCGGCCGGGCAAAGCCCAGCACCAGGTCCCCACCCGGCCAGTACCTGACCATGGCGGCGCACGGCCGCGACCCTCACCTGTGCGCGCGCTCCTCAGCTGCTCCCTCTTCTCCGGGCCGTGGAGATCCGGGCCCCAGGGCTCCACCGCGTGCTCCATCGCCGGCACGCAGCCCTGAGCAAGGGGACAGACACATAATCCTGCGGTCACACAGCCGTGTACGGCCCGCGGCG
>NW_007051986.1:220185-220545 GCF_000164805.1 Carlito syrichta | reverse complement strand
CGGAAGCGCCGGGCCGCCCGGAGCCGCTCTAGGACCTTGGAGGAGCTGCACGCCTGTGGGGGCCGCCGCGTCTGCGGGAGCTCAGTGGCCGGCGGGCGGCTGCGTGCGGCCGAGAGGGCTACTCTAAGCCGAGGCCAGGGGTCCGAACTCGGTGGTATTAACCGTGTGCCTCCTGGGCTGCAGCAGGGTGATGAGGGCCCAGGACTCTTCCTAATTGTTGCTGGGTCTCGGGCCACCTGCGCCGACCTCACGGGCTGGCCGGCAGCGCCAGCATCCCCGGCCCGGGGGAGACAAAGAAAGAGGGATCCAAAGACGGACCCAGGGAAAGGGTGGGGGCGAGACCAAGGCAGACAAAGGGCG
>NW_007051986.1:218671-220165 GCF_000164805.1 Carlito syrichta | reverse complement strand
AAATGCCGCAGGGGAGAGGCAGACAGATGGAATCAGACGTGGGACCCGGAATGGGGGACCTGAGCCAGAGACTCATAAAGTCCTAACGTAAGAGCCCCTGAGTCAGGAGGCAAAAGCAGAGAGAGGTTGAGGGACAGCGGGCGATCAAAAATACAGGAGCAAAAGATTGGCCGCTAGAGACAAAGAGACATAGAAACAGGAGATATAAAGACACTGAAGCAAAGTCGGAGGAAAAAGAGGCAGGGAAACTGGGAGAGAAACAGGCCTGGAGGCAGAGGAACAAAAGACAGCACAGTGAAACAGGCAGAGACAAAGAGAGACAAAGAAAGAGGCTGCCAGAAAGACTAGGGACAGGTCAGCAGCCTTACAAAGGCTAAGGCCAGGGAGAGGCTAAAGAATTAAACCCCGTTTCCCATCCTGGCAGGGCCCTGATTGGAGCTGTGTTCCAGGGAACCCAGCCCCCAGGAGCAAGATCCCAGTAGTTGTACTCTGGGCAGGCTTGCCTTTGGGGAAAGGAGAGCCTGGAGATGTCTTCTGTCCCTCTGCCAATGATGGGGGAGGGGAGGAGTTTGCTGTGGTTTGTATAGTAATTCACACTGTGCTAATAGAAGAGTTTGGGATAAAAAGTTGAAACACCAGCAAGATTTGTCCTTGAGATGCTACAAGTTTAAACGGGCAAATGGAAAGTAGAAAATCTTAGCCAGGTGCAGTGGCTTGAACCTGTAATCCCAGCTATTCAAGGGACTGAGGTAGAATTGCTTGAACTCAGGAGTTCGAGGCTGCAGTGAGCTATGATAATGCTATTTCACAACAGAGTGACAGCAACACCCAGTCGCTTAAAAAAAATGATAAACAGAACTGTAAGGCCATTAAAGAAGTATACGGCTGACTCAACACAGTGTGGAAGAATAGGAAGAGTTTTAATTTGTGGGAATTAATCTGCACAGTTCTGTGTGCCTGGTATGCATGGAGTTAAACACTGAGAGAAATAGGGACCGTGGCCAGCACAGTGGCTCACGCCTATATTCCCAGCACTTTGGGGGGGCCAAGGTGAGAGGATTGCCTGAGCCCACGGGTTCAAGACTAGCCTGGGCAACTTGGCGGGACCTCATCTCTACAATAAATCAAGAAAAATTAGCCGGGTATGATGCCACATGCCTGTAGTTTTAGCTACTTGGAAGGCTAAGGTGGAAGGATAGCCTGAGCCCAGCAGGTCGAGGCTGTGGTGGCTATGAGCGTGCTACTGCACTCCAGCCTGGGCGACAGAGTGAGACTCCAACTCAAAAAAAAAAAGAAAAAGAAATAGGGACTATAAGTCAATCAATACATACTTATTGATCATCAGCAAATATTTAGACACTATTCTAGGCCCTGGAAATACAAAGAAACTCCTTAGGGAGCTCTTGGCTCAGTAGATATAGGATTATGCAAATGATATGACTTTTTTTTTTTTTTTTGAGTTGGAGTCTCACTCTGTCACCCAGGCTGGAGTGG
>NW_007051986.1:214888-218651 GCF_000164805.1 Carlito syrichta | reverse complement strand
AGGCAATCCACTCACCTCAGCCTCCCAAAGGCGCGGGATTACAGGCTGAGCCACTGAGCCCAGCGATGTGACATTTCTATATTGACTTTATAACAAGATTTAAGATTTCATAGGGGTGTAGTGCAGAGAGACATAACTTCTATAGAGTTTAGTGGTTATGAATACTATTTTTTTTTTTTTGAGTTGGAGTCTCACTCTGTTGCCCAGACTGGAGTGCAGTGGCCGCTCCCGGCCACCGCAGCCTCGACCTGCTGGGCTCCGGCGATCCTTCCGCCTCAGCCTTCCAAGTAGCCGGAATTACAGGCATGCGCTACCACGCCCGGCTGATTTTTTGATTTATTGTAGAGATGAGGTTTCGCCTGCCCAGGCGGGTCTCGACCCCACGAGCTCAGGCAATCCACTCACCTCAGCCTCCCAAAGGCGCGGGATTACGGCTGAGCCACTGAGCCTGGCTGTGAATACTATTTTTATGGTCATTCATGCAGTTTGATTCTTGGCCTTGTCACTTAACTACTGTTTGACTATAGGGAAGTTACTTAAGCTTTTGCTTCCTAAACTGTAAAATAGAGATGATAGTATCTAATTTGGATGCTTGAGGATTAATACTCATATGTGTAAAGCACTTGGCAAAAAAATATCAGCTATTACTCTTTTGGTTAGAGTAACCAAGGAAGAAACTGATCCTTACAGGGTGGCTAAGATTTCAACAAACTCCAGATCCTGGCTGGAGTGAGGGCTGAATGAGGAACTCCAGGTAGAGGGAATGAAATAAGCAGTGGGCCACACACTCATGGAAAACCTACTATGTGCTAGAAGCGTGAGATCCAAGGCTGATGAAGACCTATCCTCAGAGAGGAAAATAGAGAATAGTTATATTTTGACATGACATGAGTTTACATAATAGGAAAGCAGCAGAAGATAAAGGTAGAATGGTAAGTTTATTCATTTGTTAAACAAATATTTCCTGGGTGTCTACCACATACCAGGTGCCTGTGCTGGGAAAAGAAGAGGGTATAAATAGCCAGCCTGCACACTAGCTAGCTAGCTCTGACTTTGAGAAGACAAAGCCTAGAATTATTAGATCTGAACCTGAACTTGGGGCTAAGAATATAGAAGCCCTTCCATGGCAAAGTGAAAATTAATCAGGCCGGGCTTGGTGGCTCAGCCTGTAATCCCAGCACTTTGGGAGGCCGAGGTGAGTGGATTGCCTGAGCCTGTGGGTTCGATACCCGCCTGGGCAACTTGGCGAGACCTCATCTCTACAATAAATCAAAAAATTAGCCAGGCGTGGTAGCGCACGCCTGTAGTTCCAGCTACTTGGAAGGCTGAGGCAGAAGGATCACCGGAGCCCAGCAGGTCGAGGCTGCGGTGGCCGGGAGCAGCCACTGCACTCCAGTCGGTGACAGAGTGAGACTCCGACTCAAAAAAAAAAAGAAAAAAAAAATTAATCAAAATGATTACCTTTAAAATTTATTTTATTTTTACTTTTTTTGAGTTGAGGTCTCAGTCTGTGGGCCAGACTTGAGTGCAGTGGCACAGTCACGGGTCACCACAGTCTCGACCTCTTAACCTCTGGTGATCTTTCCACCTCAGCCTCCCAAGTAGCTGGGACTACATACAGATGCAGGCCACCATGCCTGGCTAATTTTTTTTTTTTTGAGTTGCAGTCTCACTCTGTTGCCCAGACGAGTGCAGTGGCACGCTCCCGGCCACTGTAGCCTCAACCAGCTGGGCTCCAGTGATCCTTGCGCCTCAGCCTTCCAAGTAGCTGGAACTACAGGTGCACGCTACAAAACGCTGGGCTAATTTTTGACTTATTGTAGAGACGAGGTCTCACCAAGTTGCCCGGGTAAGTCTTGAACCCGCAGGCTCAGGCAATCCACTCTTCTTGGCCTCCCAAAGTGCGGGATTACAGACTGAGCCACTGAGCCCGGCCAATTTTTTTTTTTTGAGTCAGATTCTTACTTTGTCATCCAGGCTGGAGTGCAGTGGCACACTCGCGGCCACCACAGCCTTGATGTGCTGGGCTCAGGCAATCATTCCACCTCAACCTTCCAAGTAGCTGGAACTACAGGCACGTGCCACCATGCCCAGCTAATTTTTTGATTTATTGTAGAGACAAGGTCTCACCAAGTTACCTAGACTGGTCTCAAACCCCTGGGCTAAAGCAATCCTCTCACCTCAGCCTCCCGAAGTGCTGAAGTTATAGGCGTGAGCAACCACACCCAGCTTAATTTTTTTATTTTTTGTAGATATGAAGTCTCATTTTATTGCCCCGGCTGCTCTCAAACTCCTGGGTTCAAGCAGTTCTCTCACCTCAGCCTTCCAAAGTGTTGGGATTACAGGCGTGAGCCACCGTGCCCAACCTAAAATTATTACTAAGTGGGCAGAGAGCTGTCCACCACATACTGCCCATATGAACCTCAAGGTACAGGCTTTCTATATCCAAGAAAATAGACCCCAAACCTTATCATGTGAAAGAGTGGCTATAATTTATAATATTGAAATTAATAATCCACGCAAATGGATTATGGCATCACCATTGATTCATATTAACTTAACACAATGACCAGTCAAGAACCTTTTCTACAGAGCAATCTGCTAATATGCACAAACGCCTTGAATAGATGACTTCCTTTGACTCAGTAAATTTCCCTTACTGAAGTTAATCCCAAGGAAGTGATTGGACAAGTACACAATAATAGCACCACAAACATGTTTGTCTCAGCAATGTATTTGGTTTGTTTGCTTATCTGCTTGTTTTTAGAAATTGGGGTCTTGCTCTGTCATCCAGGTTGAAGTGCAGTGGCACAATCATAACTCACTGCAGCTTCCAAATCGTGAGTGATCCTCCCGCCTCAGCCTCCCAAGTGGCTGGAACTACAGGTACGCCACTGCACCTGGCTAATTTTTGTATTTTTGTAGAGATGGGTTATTCCTACGTTGCCTAGGCACTCCTGGTTTCAAGTGATCCTCCTGCCTCAGCCTCCCAAAGTTCTGAGATTACAGGCATGAACCACCACACCTATGTACCTCTTTCTAGATAATAAAACACGTATACATTATCGTTTCTATAGATGCTTCATATTTAGGTTACTTTCATTCTTCCCTGTGATAAACAATGGTGTAATCCCAGCACTGTGGGAAGCTGAGGCAGCAGGATCTCTTGAGGCCAGGAGTTCAAGACAAGCCTGGGCAACATAGGGAGACCTTATCTCTACAAAAAAAAAAATCAAACAAAATTAGCTAGGCAAGGCTGAGCTCAGTGGCTTGGCCTGTAATTCCAGCACTTTGGGAGGCCGAGGCGAGTGGATTGCCTGAGGCTTTGGGTTTGAGATCAGCCCAGGCAATTTGGGGAAAGCACATCTCTACAATAAATCAAAAAAATTAGCCAGGCGTGGTAGCATGCACCTGTAGTTCCAGCTACTTGGAGGACTGAGATGGAAGGATTGCCTGAGCCCAGGAGGCCAAGTTTCTGGTGAACTGGGATCATACCACTGTACTCCAGTCTGAGAGGACAGAGTGAGACCCTGACTAAAATAAACAAATACATACATACATAAATGTCAGGCATGGTGGCATGTGCCTATAGTCCCAACTACTCAGGAGGCTAAGGTAGAAGAATTGCTTGAGGCCAATTTGAAGTCACAATTAGCTATGATTGCACCACTACACTCCAACCTGGGTGTTGGAGCAAGACCCCAATTTTTTTTTTTTTTGAGTTGGAGTCTCACTGTCACCCAGACTGGAGTGCAGTGGCCAC
>NW_007051986.1:211347-214389 GCF_000164805.1 Carlito syrichta | reverse complement strand
AGCCCGTGGGTTCGAGACCCACCTGGGCAACTTGGCGAGACCTCATCTCTACAATAAATCAAAAATTATCCGGGCATGGTAGCGTGCGCCTGTAATTCCAGCTACTTGGAAGGCTGAGGTGGAAGGATCGCCGGAGCCCAGCAGGTCGAGACTGCAGTGGCCGGGAACAGCCACTGCAGTCCAGTCTGGGTGACAGAGTGAGACTCCAACTAAAAAAAATAAGCGTAGAACACATGAGGCCAGGTGTGGTGGCTCACACATGTAATCTCAGAATTTTGGGAGACTGAGGAAAGAGAATTGCCTGAGCTCAAGGGTGAGGCTCTGACAAAAAAAAAAAAAAAAGAGAAAGAAATGACAAAAGCAGGTTTCCAAACAAAGTTATAGTGTGCCTCTGTTTTATAAATATATATACACATATATAGGCATAGGAGAAAATTTAGAAGATTAAACACCAAAATAGGATTATATCAGGGTACTGATATTAATTTTAATGTTTCTAACTCATTTGCATTTTATAATTTTTCTATGAGAATGTGTTGATTGTATAATAAATAGATAAATATACATGTTATTTTATCTTATTTTTTCTGGTCATATCCTGCATTATATGTTATTTTCTTCTTTTTTTTGTTTTCAAAACTCAGAGGTCGCCAAAGAGATAAGTTATTTTCCTCAAGGCTGTTAAATAATTCAGGAAGGAGCTGATCAGAGTCTGAACCACAACAAGGAATGAGGTGGAGGGTGTGGAGAAAAGGGGACCAGTATTTATGGTGGTTAAGAGGACTTGAAAACCAACTGGATCTGTGTATTTGTGGAGAGGAAGGGCAGGCGTTTAGAGTTGTAACTAAGATCATAGGGCTGCAGGCCAAATGCCAGATGCATGAGGTGGCTGTGGGGGAGTGAAGAGGGATATGATTCTCTCTTCCATTGTCTTCTTTCTTTTTTTTTTTTTTTTGAGTTGGAGTCTCACTCTGTCGCCCAGACTGGAGTGCAGTGGCCGCTCCCAGCCACCACCACAGCCTCGACCCTCGGGGCTCCGGCGATCCTTCCGCCTCAGCCTTCCGAGTAGCCGGAATTACAGGCATGCACTACCACGCCCAGCTAATTTTTTGATTTATTGTGGAGATGAGGTCTTGCCAAGTTGCCCAGGTGGGTCTCGAACCCGCGGGCTCAGGCAATCCACTCACCTCAGCCTCCCAAGGCACGGGATTACAGGCTGAGCCACCGAGCCCGGCTTTTTTTTTTTTTTAATTGAAGTCTCACTCTGTTGTCCAGACTGGAGTGCAGTGGCCGCTCCTGGCCACCGCAGCCTCCACCTGCCGGGCTCCAGTGATCCTTCTGCCTCAACCTTCCAAGTAACTGGAACTACAGGCATGCGCTACCACGCCCGGCTAATTTTTTATTTATTGTAGAGGTGAGGTCTTGCCACGTTGCCCAGGCGGGTCTCAAACCCATGGGCTCAGGCAATCCACTCATCTCAGTCTCCCAAGGCATGGGATTACAGGCTGAGCCACCGAGCCCGGCCATCATTTTTTGATTTATTGTAGAGATGAGGTCTCACCAAGTTGCCCAGGCGGGTCTCGAACCTGCGGGCTCAGGCAATCCACTCACCTGAGACTTCCAAAATGCTGGGATTACAGGCTGAGCCACCGAGCCCAGCCCCAATCCTATTTGATAGATGAGGAAAGAAAGTCCTAAGGAAGTGACTTTTCTAAGGTTACATTAGGGCAATGGTACTGTAAATGAGAAGGAAGTAAGGATAAGACATACACAGGGGCTGGGTGCAGTGGCCCATGTCTGTAATCCCATCACTTTGGGAAGCCAAGGCAAGAGGATTACTTGATGCTAGGAGTTTGAGATAAGCCTGGGCAGCATAGTGAGACCCCATCTCTGCAAAATTAAAATTGAAATAATTTAGCTGGACATGGTGGTGCACACCTGTAGTCCCACCTACTCAGGAGGCTGGGGCAGAAGGATTGCTTGAACTAAGCTCATGCCACCACACTCCAGCCCGAGTGACAGAGCAAGACCCTGTCAAAGCAAAACAAAAACAGTGACATATACATGACACTATGAATGGATCTTTAAAAATAATGCTGACTGCAAAATGAACAGTCTTTTTAAAAAATGGTCTTTAAAAAAAATTATAAAAGGGCTAGGCATGGGAGCTCATGTCTGTAGTCCCAGCTCTTTGGCAGATTGAGGCAGGAGGATTGCTTGAGGCCAGGAGTTTGAGATCAGCCTGGACAACATAGCATGGACCCCTGTCTCTACAAAGAAAAATAAAAGTTAACAGAATGACTATTTGTATAAACATATACTATTGATGTATATTATAATGTACCTCAGTACGTTTTTTTTCAAAATGCATTCAAACCAAAAAAATAGACATTAAGCACATAAAAGTAGGTGCCTTAAGGTAGAAAGGGGAAGGGAGTGAGTTGTAGGGCTGTATTAATCTGCTTGGGCTGCCATAATAGACTACCACAGACTGGGTGGCTTAAACAACAGACATTTTCTCACAGTTCTGGAGACCGGAAGTCTAAGATCAAGGTGCCAGCAGGGTTGGTGTCTGGTGAGGCACCTCTCCTTGGGTTGCAGATGGCTGCTTTCTTGCTGTGTTCTCACATGGACTTTCCTCTGTGTCTGTACCCACACAGAGATGGTGTCTTTTCCTCTTTTTTTGTCTTTTTTTTTTTTTTAGACTATATTCCCTAGGCTGGTCTCCCTGGGCACAAGGGATCCTCCTGCCTCAGCCTCCTGAGTAGCTAGGTAGCTAGGACTACAACTGTGACCTCTTCTTCTTTTTTCTTTTTTGAGTCAGTGTCTTACCCTGCTGCCTAGGCTGGGATGCAGTGGCATGATCATGGCTCATCACAGCCTCGACCTTTAGGCTCAGGTGATCTTTCCACCTCAGCTTCCAGAGTAGCTGGGACTACAGGTGCATGCCACCGTGCCCGGTTAATTAAAAAAAAATTTTTTTAGCCGGGCTCGGTGGCTCAGCCTGTAATCCCGCACCTTGGGGAGGCTGAGGTGAGTGGA
>NW_007051986.1:209271-211011 GCF_000164805.1 Carlito syrichta | reverse complement strand
CCAGTCTGGGTGACAGAGTGAGACTCCAACTCAAAAAAAAAAAAAAAATTTTTTTTTGTAAAGACGAGGTCTCACTATGTTACCCAGGCTGGTCTTGAACTCCTGGGCTCAAGGAATCCTCCCGCCTCAGTTTGCCAAAGTGCTGGGATTACAAGTATGAGCCAATGCACCCAGCATACCCTCTTCTAACAAAGTCACTAGTCCTATTGGACTGGACCCCATGGTTATGACTTCATTAACCTTAAATACGTCCTTAATACATTGGGGGTTGGGGCTTCAACATACGAACCGGGTGAGGACACATTTCAGTCCATAACAGGAGCTAAAGGGGAAGTTTAAAAAAAACACAAAAAAAAAACCCAAAAGGAGTAGAGGAAAAAAATGAGGTTGGAGAGGTAGACAAGATCCAGACCCGGAGGACCTTGTAGGCCATGCTAAGGAGACTCAGAGAGGCCCAACATCATCCAGTTCATCAATGCTAAAGCCAGAGTCTATATGTATAAATGATAGACTCCAAAGCCCATGTCATCCAAAATCACTCTGAGTCCCGATAACAAAGCTGAACATGTGCATCTCATTTTGCCATGAGGAAAGTGGAGTTCAGAGAGGGCAAATGACTTGCCCAAGGTCACACAGCAAGTAAGTGGTAGAGCAGCATTTGGTGAGTTCTTTCTGACTCCAAAGAAACACTCTACATATTCTGCAGCCTCCCAGCCTTTGCCTTCTACTGACTTAATTAACTCATTCGTTCGTGCATTTGTGTATCTCTGATTTTTTTTTGAGCTGGCGTCTCACTCTGTCACCCAGGCTGGAGGGCAGTGGTATGCTCCTGGCCACTGCAACCTCGACCTGCTGGGTTCAGGTGATCCTTCTGCCTCAGTCCTCCAAGTAGCTGGAATTATAGGCGCACGTCACCATAACCGGCTAATTTTTGCTTTTTAATGTATTGTAGAGATGAGGTCTCGCCAAGTTGCCCAGGCTCGTCTCAAACCCCTGGGCTCAGGCAGTCCTCTCATCTCGACCTCCTGAAATGCTGAGATTATAGGTGTGAGCCACTGTTCCCAGTTCTAGGATATTTTTATTTTCGATACCTTTTTATGCTAGGCACTGTAGGAGACACTGGGGATGTAGAAATTAGGAAGACTTGGCCCTGTCCTCAGAGAGCTCAGCTAGGAGAAAGGACAGCGGGGTAAGCAAATGTGGGCATTGAAGGGGCTTGCGAGAGGTGCAGGGGAGTCTGAAGGAAGGAGAATGGAGGACTCTGCCTAGGACCGGCAAGATTTTGTGGAGGGGGCAGAGCCCCTTGAATCAGCCTGTGAAGGATGCAAAGGAAGTTTACCTGGTGCAGAAAAGGGAAGAGTTCAGTGTGGGCAGAGAGCCAAGGAGGTTTGGGTAAGTGAAAGACAGAATGATGAGGTCAGCTGGGGGAGGCCTTGGCTGTCAGGCCAAGGCTCAGACTTGATTCTGAGGCCACTGGGGAATTCCCGAAGGGTTTTGAGCAGAGGTGTACCTTGGCCAGGATTTGGAAGGAAGGTCTGGCTGGCCATACTGTCCAAAGACCAGGAGTCTTTTCTTTTGAAGTGAAGGCCTCACTCAGTTGCCCAGACTGGAGTGCAGAGGCTCGATCACGGCTCACCACAGCCTCAACCTCCTGGCCTCAGGCAATCCTTCTGTCTCAGCCTCCCAAGTAGTTGGGACTACAAGCATGTGCCACCATGCCCATCTAATTTTAATTTTTTT
>NW_007051986.1:206304-208668 GCF_000164805.1 Carlito syrichta | reverse complement strand
GCCTGTAGTTCCAGCTACTTGGAAGGCTGAGGCGGAAGGATCGCCGGAGACCAGCAGGTCGAGGCTGCGGTGGCCGGGAGTGGCCACTGTACTCCCGTCTGAGTGACAGAGTGAGACTCCAACTCAAAAAAAAAAAAAAAGAATTCATTGCATGAGGTGGAAAATTGATAGCCCTTCCCACCCCCATCATAGCTTCTAGTCCACTCAGACCCCGTGGCCTTTTTATTTTGTAGAATCAGGGAAGGGTGTCTCCCTATGTTGCTCAGGCTGGTCTTAAAATCCTGGATTCAAGTGATCCTCCCACCTCGGGCTCCCAAAGTGTTGGGATTGCAGGCATGAGCCACCATGTGCAGCCTGTTTTTTACCATCTTGTCAAATCTTTCATCTCATCTGTGAAAGAGAGCAGTTTGCTTCCTTCCTTTCTGTCCACATCCCACTTCTCACCATGATGCCGGGGCTACAGTGGAGCTTAGAATAGAGGTGTGTGAATGGTGGGTTTGAAGTTGTTTACGGGGTTATGGGCAAAGGGGTCTGGGAGGTGGGAACCCCAGGAATTCTTGGTCTTGCCTTTCTCCACCTCTCTGGGCCTACACCAGTTTGAGCATCTCAGCTGCCTGTAATGCCCGCCCCCTCATTAGCCACACTTAACTTCCGGCCCCACCAGAAGGAAGTGGGGAGCGATACCAGGTGCAGCGTCGGGCTAGCGGAGCTATGGTGAGTCCTTACGCCTAGCAGCACAGGCATCTCGACCCCCAGCCCCTATCTCCAGGGTTCCCAGACTCAGGGCAACCCACTTTTCCTAGCCCCTGAGTTCAAGTGATACTGGGGGAGGGAGTGGCTGCCTGCCCCTATCAATAGCTTCATGGTATCCACCCTTCCCCAACAGGACAAGGAGTATGTGGGTTTTGCCGCCCTCCCCAACCAGCTGCACCGCAAGTCCGTCAAGAAGGGCTTTGACTTCACACTCATGGTGGCAGGTCTGGGGGTTCTGGAGAGGAAAGGGGGTGTCCTCAAGAGCACACCCGGCTGTTCCCTCGCCTTACCACTTGGGCCTGTCATGTCCACAGGGGAGTCAGGTCTGGGAAAATCCACCCTCATCAATAGCCTGTTCCTCACCAACCTCTATGAGGATCGTCAGATGCCTGAGGCCAGTGGTAAGACCTTCCCCCGTTCAGGGAGTGCCCGCTGCCTCTTTCCCATGTCCACGTGTGCTCTTCTTTCTTTTTTAAATCTTTTATTCTTTTCCTTTCCATCTTGGGACTCAGGTAGCTCATTGCTTTTTTCTGAGAATTTCCTCCCTTGAAAAAATGGGTAGGGACAACTGTGACCCTGGGAAAGGAAATGAATCCTGCCTCAGACCCCTGCCCAGCTCCCTGACCGCTCCCCAATTCCATAGCTCGCTTGACACAAACGCTGACCATCGAGCGCCGGGGTGTGGAGATCGAGGAGGGAGGTGTTAAGGTGAAGCTGACCCTGGTGGACACACCTGGCTTTGGGGACTCAGTGGACTGCTCGGACTGGTGAGGAAGAGGGGAGGGGACAGAGGCTGAACCTCTCAAAGCGGCTACTGTGTGGAGACCAAGGAGTCAGTTACAGGGCTAGTTTGTCCTGGCTGCCTTACCCAAAAGATTGTATCTGTTTCCGTGGGCCATGAGGCCCAACGTATCCTGTGTTTCTTGACATCTCACCTATGCACCCACCAGTTTCTCTCGACATCTTTGGCTGGAGCCAAAGAAACAACTGCCCACTTCATAGTCCTGGTTAGCCTTGTCCCTTGCCCTGCTGCCTCTGCTCTGACTGTATATCCTCTCCCCACATCCCAGCTGGCTGCCTGTGGTACACTTCATCGAGGAGCAGTTTGAGCAGTATCTTAGGGATGAGAGTGGTTTGAACCGGAAGAACATCCAGGATTCTCGAGTCCACTGCTGCCTCTACTTTGTCTCACCCTTCGGCCGGGGGTTTGAGGGCACTCCTGGGGGCTGGGGCACTTAGGGAGGGCTGGGGGATCTCTGCATCCTGGGGGCGACACTGACCAATCTCTGGGTTCAGGCTCCGGCCCCTAGATGTGGCCTTCCTCCGGGCAGTACATGAGAAAGTCAACATCATCCCAGTCATTGGCAAAGCAGATGCCCTGATGCCTAAGGAAACCCAGGCCCTCAAGCAGAAGGTGTGTGTGATGACCTCTAACCTTTGGCCCCAAGTGAGGACAAAAGTCATGGCCAAACTTGATTTCAGCTAACTTCTTTGATCTTGAGGTGACCTTTCTGGAGCATGTTGTGTCAGGCTAGACTGAGGAAGAAACTTCTGAGTAGGGCAGGTGGTAAGCTGCCACAGTAGCCACGCTCTTTTTTTTTTTTTTTTTTG
>NW_007051986.1:198046-206169 GCF_000164805.1 Carlito syrichta | reverse complement strand
TTTTTATTTATTGTAGAGACAAGGTCTTGCCAAGTTGCCCAGGCTGGTCTCGAACCCCTGAGCTCAGGCAATTCTCTTGCCTCCACCTCCCAAAGTGCTGGGATTACAGGCGAGAGCACCTGGCTTCTCTTGGTCTCTTAATGCCTGCCCTATCTTAGGATGTTGTGTGTTTCTCACTCTTTGTGAGATTTTTGTTTTTGGTCAGGCTGCATGTCCTCTCATCATTTCTGTCTTTTGTGTCTTCCTCTCTGACTCTGACTGCCCAGTATCTCTGTATCTCACGGTATCTGACCGTGGCCTCTGTGTTTCACACTGCCTTTGCATCTGTCTCCTCTGAGATCCGGGACCAGCTGAAGGAGGAGGAGATCAACATTTACCAGTTCCCTGAATGTGATTCTGACGAAGACGAAGACTTCAAGAGACAGGATGCGGAGATGAAGGTGTGAAGACAAAGGAGGAAGGGGCAGAGAAACAGAGGAGGCGGATGTGGAGGTTTGGAGCCGAGAAAGAGATTTCTGCCCATGCGAGTCAACGTTGACTCCTGACCACTGCCCTGCAGGAAAGCATCCCTTTCGCAGTCGTGGGCTCATGCGAGGTGGTGAAGGATGGTGGGAGCCGACCGGTGAGGGGACGTCGCTACACCTGGGGTACTGTGGAGGGTGAGTAAAGCCAGGCAAGCATACTGAGGCCAGCGGAGTGCTAGGCTGCCTCTGAGTCAACGGCACTCGACATATGAGGTTGGGATGGGCTTTGGTCTCTAGGGAGTCCTAGGAGCCAAAAAAGGGGGTCCTTGGGCTTCAGACTGCGGGCCATCTGCTAGAGTGGCAGCAGGACTCCCTGCAGACCCGACTTTGCGGATGGGATTGGAGCCCAAATCCCTGACGTTCGCTGATCCGCCCCCCAGTGGAGAACCCACAACACTGCGATTTCCTAAACCTGCGACGGATGCTGGTGCAGACACATCTGCAGGATCTGAAAGAGGTGACACACGATCTGCTCTACGAGGGCTACCGGGCCCGCTGCCTACAGAGCCTGGCCCGGCCTGGGGCTCGAGATCGAGCCAGTCGCAGGTCAGAGTCAGAGCCAACTGTCTTGGTGTTTTTAAGGCCCCGCTTCCAAGGTCCCACCCTCCACCATGGCCTCGCCTCCCAGGCCGGGTCTTCACCACCTGTGACCCCGCCTTCACCACCCAGACCTTTCCTAGACTCTATCCACCTAACTTTCCCTCCGGCCTGGACGTGGTTCCGCCTCCTAGACATCCCAGGCTCTGCCTCTGCGTCCTCACCCGCAACCTCAGGCCCCGTTCCTGATTCCTGTCACCTTCCTTACTACCCCGCAGTAAGCTTTCCCGCCAGAGCGCCACAGAGATCCCGCTGCCCATGCTGCCTCTGGCGGAGACCGAGAAGCTGATCCGCGAGAAAGACGAGGAGGTGAGCAAGCACCTCGCTTCCCCCCCGGCCAAGGCCCCAGGTCCTCGTCGAGGTCCCTCTCCGGCCTCGCCCGGTCCCACCGCCTGCAATCTTGTCCTGCACAGCTGCGCCGCATGCAAGAGATGCTGGAGAAGATGCAGGCCCAGATGCAGCAGAGCCGGGCTCAGGACGAGGAGTCGGACGCGCTCTGAGGCCCCCGCCCCGGCCCTGCCTTACCTCGGCTCCGCCTTCAGTCCGCCTCTTGTCCAATCCTCGCGCCCCAGACTGCCCAGCGCCTAATCCCGGAGCCCCAGCCGAGCGGCCCGCCCTTGTCCTGGCTCCGCGTAGGTTATCGGGCTCAAGGGATCGCCCCAATCCTGGAGGGTTGCGGCCCCGCCCCTGACTCCGCCCCTAGCTTCGGCCCCGCCCCCGGCCTGCCCTCCCCCTCCGCTCACCGACGGGAACCTCCAGCCCAGGCCCTACTGCTCCTCTGCATCTTCCAGAGTTGCCCCTCATCACCCAAGCTGTCTTCAATAAAAACTGAGCTTCTCTGAGGCCGCGCGCGTCTTCTCCGCCCTAGCGGGAACGCGTGTCGGGCGGAGCGCGTGGAGCCACCCCACGCAGGCCTCCAGGCCACTGCTCATTCCTTTGGCGGGCGCTCCCTTCCGGCCGGGCAGTCTCACACGAAACACGCTGAAGGCGCTGCCGCCGATAAGAAACGAAGACCAGTTGGATTTTATTGGGATTCGGGTGGGGGTCGGACTGGCTAGAAGCGCTGGCCGCAGAGGCCCACGAGGGTCCCCTACTCCTGGTCCTTGGCGTCGCCATGCGTGATGACGTAGCAGATGTTCTTGTAGTCTACGTTGCCGCCCACGTCCGGGGGGAAGGCTGCCCACATGTTCTTGATCTGGGGGAAGATGCAGGGCTATCTCCTACCGGCCCTTGCGTTCCCCCTTCCTTGCGCCTTCGCTTCTCCCGGCCCCTCCCTCACTCACCTCATCTTTAGTGAAGCGGTCACACTGAGTGGTAAGCAGCTCCTCCAGGCTGCAGGGGGGTGACACATGGGGAGTTGAGATGGGGTTCGTGATTCCTTTCTACTCCCTTCCATCTCATCCCCGTTGCCACCCTCAGTCTCCCATGAAAACCGGGGTCGCTCTAGATCCCTCACTGACCTCCCAAATACTCTGGCTTCCTTGCTTTTGCCCTTCCCCAAAATTTACTGTAAAAATGCAATCCTACCGCTTATTTCCATAGTCCTAACTTCTCCCTTACCTCTGGTATTGCCTGAAACTTGGTAGTAATTTAAGGGGAAAGCAGCTGGCAGGAGACACTTACAACTGCTTCTTGATGGTGCCTTTCCCGTCAGGGTCCAGGACCTTGAATGCTCCAGTGATCACATCTTCAGGGTCAGCACCTAGAGGGTTCAGAGGTCACATGAAGGGTCTGACCCTGGAGCGTCCGGGAGAAGGCAGCTGGGGGGTTAGACCCAGGACGCTTCACTCACCCTTGAGCTTTTCCCCAAACATGGTCAGGAAGACGGTGAAGTTGATGGGACCACTGGCTTCCTTCATCATGGCATCTAGCTCCTCATTTTTCACATTGAGGCGGCCTGGAGGGGGTTGGGGGAAGCATGGGCTGAAGCAGTCTCCTGGGGCCAGGGCTGTGCTTCCAGTGAATTCTGATCATCCCATCCATTTTTCAGCTGGATAGACTGAGGCCCAACGTGGAGCTGACAGGGCTGGAACCCCAAACCACTGAATTCTCTGGACTCTGCAACCTTGGATATTTAGTGGTGGAAGTAGGGGGCTCACCCATGGCTGCGAAGGTATCCCGAAGGTCCTCCTTGTCGATAATGCCATCACGGTTCTGGTCGATTACAGTGAAGGCCTGTGGAGGGTGGGGGTGGGGACAGGTTAGGTCCCCCATGGCCAGGCCTCAGCATCCCTATCCCTGGCAGATCTGATTCTGGCCTCTAGCCAGCTGTCCTCTTCTACCCCAAGCTGGGAGGGAAGGAGGAATTCTAAACCCCTCCCCTCCCTCCAAACAGGTGCACATTCCAGGGAGGGGGAGGGGCAGCAGGGGGTGCCTTTGGTCAACCTTCAGTCTCCCCTCTCCCTTCACTCACCTCCTTGAACTCCTGGATCTGAGTCTGGTCAAACATGGAGAAGACATTGGAGCTTCCGCCCTCTGCTGCTGCCCTTCTCTTGGCCTTCTTGGGTGCCTGAGGTGGGGGTGTGAGGGTTGGGTAAAGGGGTCCGTGGGCCAGTCCCTATACCTCTGAGGCCAACAGGTTAGATTCAGAATTATTTGAGCCCTTTCTTCTTTTTTTTTTTCTTTTTGAGTTGGAGTCTCACTCTGTCACCCAGACTGGAGTGCAGTGGCTGCTCCCGGCCACCGCAGCCTCGACCTGCTGGGCTCCGGCGATCCTTCCGCCTCAGCCTTCTGAGTAGCTGGAACTACAGGCACGCACTGCCACGCTCGGCTCATTTTGATTTATTGTAGAGATGAGGTCTCGCCAGTTGCCCAGGCGGGTCTCGAACCCGCGGGCTCAGGCAATCCACTCACCTCAGCCTCCCAAAGGCACGGGATTACAGGCTGAGCCACCGAGCCCGGCTTGAGTCCTTTCTTCTAAAGCAACTCTTTTGGCCTGGGCCTCTCCCTCCTTAGGACCTCCTTGCTGAGGGGGCTCGCTTGGGGTGCCTTCCCCAAATTCCTATCTGTAGCTTCCTGTCCACATCCCTCCATTTTATCCAACAGATAGAAGCTTCCTTCCCTTTTCAGTACCCCAGGCTGTGTGACACTGATCTACTCATTTACCCTGCCTGAACCTCTACCTTCTCCCTTATAAATTAGGAATGGGAATCCTTGTCTGGCTGGTGTGCAGGAAAGGATGGAGCAAACTTTGAGGGACTGGAACCTGTGAGTGGAGTGTCTGGGCAGATTATCTCTGGTTGAGTCCTTTAGGCCAACACTCTGCCTGTTCCCCATCAGCAAGAAAGTGAGGAGCATCGTTTTACCTTGTGTTGGACTTGGAACGAGCTACTTTTTTTTTTTAAGGGTTGAGGCTTCCCTGAGATCTAATGGATCTGGGCAGGGGCTGGAAGATTCTCACTCACCATGTCTTCGGTCTCGTGGGGCAAGGCAGTGGCTCTGGCTGGAAAGAAGCAGAGAGTCAGCTCGGAGCAGTCCCTCTGGGGTTATATAGTCCTGCCCCAGGGAGCCCTTAACATACCAGGGTAACCTTAGCCTTGCGGGTGCCCACCCCAGATACCAAAATAGCCCGACTCAGGGCCTCTCCTTTCTTGGAGGGCCAGCAGCAGCTGGAACCCAGGGAGGGAGGGAGGGAGGAGGGAGTGGATCTTGGGATGCATATCTCACTAGGGCCTGGGCAGGAAGGGATGTTCTTTCTCCCAAAAGGGGGCTGGAATATGCCACAGTTCAGAGGGGGCTGAAGCCAAGGCACAGTTTTGGAAGAGAGAGATGAACCAGACCCTATATTCCTGAGTGGTGTGGGCCTAGATTTAAACCCAGCACACATTTATTATTAAGTGCTGGGCTGGTTTTGTGGGTGCACTTTGGCAAACACAATCCTTCTACTCCGACATTGTGGAGTTCATAATCAAATGTGTGGGGGTAGGAGGGAGAGAGCCATCTATGGAAGCTGGGAGAATCAGAAGGGTCTCCTACATTACCTTTAAGGAGGAAGGGGATGAGTATCTTTGTGAGGAAAGATACTCTGTGATCTTGGGCTTTGTGCTTCAGCCCCCTGGGCCTTGGTTTTCCCCTTGATGAAATGGAGATATAATTCTCATCCCACCGCCCTTGCATTATAATAAATAATTATGCCCTGCCTTGTTGGAACTTATGGTTTAGCCATAGAAATAGGAATGAATGCAGAAAATGACACACCTGCTTGTCAGGAGCTCAGAATTAGAGGGCACAGCAGCTTCCTAGGAGTATGGGAATGGCTTCATAAAGGCCAGTAGAAGTGAGTCAAGCACAAATGGAGGGGCAGGCATGCTAGAAGAGTAAAAGCTCAGAAGTGCTGGGATTGTGATGGAGCTGGAGCAGAGGATGCAGAGGGCTGGTGACCAGACCCTGGAGGACTTCGATGACAGGCAGAGAGTGGAGAGACCCTGGGGAGACTTGGAAAAGTTTGAAGCGGAGAAGGACATGGTTGAGTATGAGCCTAGAATCATCTCTGAGTAGTGGTATAGAGTCTGGAACTCAGAGGAGGGGAGGCAAAGATGCCAAGAGGGAAGCTAGCCGGCCACCTCCTCCAAGGTGGCGGGGTGGCCAGTGGCTTCTCTCTTTTTTCTGGGAAAGAACCAGCTTGGCTGACTGTGTGACTTTGAAGTACCTTCTCCTACCCCTCTGGGCCTCAGTGACCCAGTCCCATCCATGCAGTAGAAGTCTGGGGACATAGTAGCTGAGGAAGACCCAGGCTGGTAAGGACAACCATCTCCTTCTCCTGCTTCTTCTAGGACCTGATGTCCTGAGGAAGGTGCCTCCTCCCTCCCCCTGCTGCAGCCCCATGCCAATGCCTCTAAGACATTTTCTTTTCTGGGCACTGGGGCCCAGCCACCTGTTGTCTCTAAGAAGGGAGAAGGAGCCATCCTAAACTTAGCAGCTGCCCTTGGCCTCCCACACTGGCCCCTCCCTGCCTCAGACAGCAACTGCTTTGCCCTATAGGGTTACTATGGGGGTCCAGGCCAGGGAAAAGCCCACTTTTTACTGGATTCTGGGAGAGGAGGAGGACTCCAAAAAGGGAAATGGGAGGACTGCTCAGGAAGCTTGGGTCAAATGGAAGGTGAAGAGATTAGACATTGAATGGGAATTCACAGGGTTTGGGTCTGAGTTGGGAGTGAAGAACCTCAGAGATCTCAGAAACCAAGGAGGAACTGGGAAGTAGGGAGTTAAGTCTGACAGAAACTTGAGTATTGTGGATGCTGTATGGAAATTTAGGCCTTTTTTTTTTTTTTTTTTAGTTGGAGTCTCACTCTGTTACCCAGGCTGGAGTGCATGGAGTGCAGTAACTGGAACTACAAGCATCAAGCACGTGCCACCATGCCCTGCTAATTTTTTTATTTATTGTAGAGATGAGGTCTCGCCAAGTTGCCCAGGCTGGTCTCGCACCCGTGAGCTCAGGCAATCCTTTCACCTCGGCCTCCCAAAGTGCTGGGATTATAGTCCTGAGCCACCGTGCCCAGCCAGAAATTGAGGCCTTCTAAGCCCAGGGTTAGGATAGTGGGAGTCAGAGAGAGAAGGGGATGTGTAGCAGTTAGAAAGTTGAACCACATAAGGTCAGGTTTATGATCTATGGGCAACCTGGGGGGATCATGAGATTGGGTGTCTGGGTTATTTGCAGAAAATGAGGAGCCCAGAGAGGTGTGGCAATGAAGGGAGAGGGGTTGATGGGACTGGAGTCCTGGATTCCCAAAGCAATAGGAACAGATATGGGGAGCTTATGGTATTGGGGATTCATGGATTTGGGGTATGGGATCTCCACTGGAGATGCAGGGGACTCATAGGGATGAGGTCTGAGGAACTGAGAGGTATGAGGCCTGAGGAACTGGAGCCCAGGTTTTGGGGAGAGGCTCAGATAGCTGCGAGCTGAAGAGAGGTACTTGGGATTCCCGCAGGAAGTGGGAAGTCCAGAACGATGGATCGTGTATAGGATTCTAGGGCTCTGGTATAGCCACCTGGGCCTGGAGTGTTGGGGTTGGAGGCCAGGATTGGAGAATTACAGAGTACTGAATCAGGGCAACGGATCTGTGGTGGGGCTCAGGGTCTCACAGAACACCAGAGTGGGGGTGGAGGCTCGGGAGCTGAATGGAGAATGGGGGCCCGGATAGGACTCAAGAAGAGCAGCGCAGTACTCATTGGCTAAAAGGCTGCGTTAATGCCTCCGCCCCTTTTTCGCGCTGTCCCGAACTGTTACCCTCCTTTCGCGCTTGTCTCCGGTTGTTACCAACTGTCCCTGGACTGGCACCGCCTACTGGTAACAACTCTGCCCTTTCGATGCTACTATTGGCTGAGACAGATATCTCTTTACCCACCCTGTTGCTCAAGTGGGAGAACACAATCATTGGCTGACGAGCCAAATTAATCGCAAAGTTGTCCCGCCTCCCCCCTGCTGTCATTCCTTTCTGACCATCTTGAGAGACCTAAAGAATTCCTCAGCCCTTCCTATTGACTGCGGATGCTGTCTGTCACCGTCCAACTAGACAACACTGTCCCTTTGACCTCCAGCTGCTCCCCTTTTCATTGGCTCCCTCTTTTTCGTTCCTGTCGGCCAGGGAGCGCCCAGACTCCCTCTCAGTAGCCCCGCCCCTGCCTTTTTCCCCGCCCTTCCGCGGTCATTCACTCTTTAGCCATGCTTATTGGCCAGGAGGTTCCGGCTCCTTCTTTTCTATTAGTGACTTCCTTCGTTCCGCCTTCTCCTGCCTTCGCTCGCCCTCTGATGGGTCCCATATAATTCTCCGCCTCCTCTATTTCCTCTTTCCAGATGACCCACCCCCTTTCCTTCGCCAGACCCACCCTCTCTTCCGACGATTGGCAGAAACCCAGTTCCCTCTCTCCTGTTATTCGTCCGAGTCCTCTGACGGGGCGGGAGAAAAAAAGGAGCGCGAGGGGCCGGCTCGCGCGCAGGCGTAGAACGCCGAAACGCTGGCCGCTTAGCCGGCTCTGCAGCGTGTGCGCAGGCGCGAGGTC
>NW_007051986.1:194455-197459 GCF_000164805.1 Carlito syrichta | reverse complement strand
CCAGCCCCAGCCCCAGTCGTCACGGGCAGCTCAGAGGTGTTGCCGACTCTAAAGGCTTCACCCGAATCCCCGAAGACGCAAGTCCCCTCCGGTCCAGAGCCCCCAGTGCCCGCGGCAGTGGCAGGACCCGAGACGTCGATGGCTCTGCCCCCAGGAGCAGACTCTTCGAAGACGGAGGAGGCTCGACCCTCGCCCGCCCCAGGACCAGGAATCCCCACCGGGACCCCCAGCAGGACCCCTTCCAGAACGGCTTCTGGGGCCCTGACCGCCAAACCCCCGCTTGCTCCCAAGCCAGGAACCACAGTGCCCTCAGCAGTGACTGCACGGAGTGCAGCAGGACAGGTGACAAGTGGACATGGAGCTGCAACAGCAACATCAGCATCAGCAGGACAGGCTCCCGAGAACCCCTCAGGGCCTGGCACAGGCCCTCCCGGGGCTTTTGAGACCCCCGTAGCTGTCGTGACGGTGACCCCAGCTCCGGAGCCTGCCGAAAACTCTCAAGACCTGGGCTCCACGTCCAGCCTGGGACCTGGCATCTCTGGGCCCCGAGGTCAGGCTCCGGACACTCTAAGCTACTTGGACTCCGTGAGCCTCATGTCTGGAACCTTGGAGTCCTTGGCAGATGATGTGAGCTCTATGGGCTCAGACTCAGAGATCAATGGGCTGGCCCTGCGCAAGACGGACAAGTATGGCTTCCTTGGGGGCAGCCAGTACTCGGGCAGCTTGTGAGTACCCAGTGAGCACCCGTTGGGACTGTCTCAAGGAAGCTGAGGTCGAGGGAGGGGGGAAAGGATACACCTTCCCAGACTCTGGCAGCTCAACCTCCTCTGAGGATCCAGGGGGTGGTTAGTGGGAGCTATCATGCCTAGAGCCTCCGAGGCATTGTCATATTAGTGCGAGGTTTCTGTGACTTTGGGATGGTAGTGTGAGTTTCAATCCAGGGGTCAAGAGATCTAGGTTTAAGCCTGCCTAGGCCTTGCCTTTGTTGCACTAGGTGCCCTTGAGCTAGTGCCTTAGTTTCCTCCTCTATCAAGTGAGGGATTGAATGAGGTGATACCTAAGGGCATCCCTGCTTTGATGTGAAACTCCAGCTCCAGGCCTGACACTCTGGAGGGTTGGTTGGGCAGAGGTTCTGTTAGAGATCTGTGGTCCCCTAGGGGGAGAGAGTCTGGGAGAGATGCAGGTACCTCCCCTCCTCCATAGCCCTGGGTCCTCAGGATAGAGTTGTGAGGTGGGGAAGTCTGGTTGCTGGAGGGAGACCCTAAGGGCAGAGCCCCTATGCGAAACTGAGAGGGCAGTCTTGTATTTTCAGTGAAGGAAAGAGGGTGGGGAGGCCTCTTCCCTATTGCCTCACCTCCCCAGCTGGGCTTACTCTTTCCTAGTTCCCTCCAGGGGCCTGAGTCACTCCTGAGGTGGGGGTATGATTGCCTCTGACTTCTTCCTTCTCTCTCTCTGGATTCTGCCCATTGTTACTGTGCCCCTTTAACCTGCTGGTCAGTTCAGCCTGTAGCATCACCTTGAGCCCCCAGGGGCCAGGCCCTGTCCTGTGTACTGAGTATAAAATAGTCCTTTCAAGGAGCTCATCATCTAAAGAGACAGATACATAAACAGCTGGTTTCAATATAGTCTGCTAGGTTTAACCTAGAGATCATCAGAGGGTTTCCTGAGCACCGAGGTAGGGATCTTTTGCCCAGTTTGGGAATTCAACTGAAGCTGACCTGATTCATGAAGAATATGTAGAATTTTTGTCATGGCTTTGTGTGTTGGGGTGGGCAAAGCCCTGTGGGAGGGTTTTATAGGCAGGGTTTATAAACCAAAAAAAAAAAATCAGAAAACCCTTGACTGAGCACCAACATTCAGGGTCTTATGTGGGGGAAGGCAACTGAAGTTTGACCCTGATGCTTTCCCATGCACAAGGACACATTGCTGTACTCAGTTTATAGATAAGGAAATAGAACAGTTGAGTGAGTTGCCCCCATCAAATAATCTGGAATGGTTCTTTGCAATACCAGGTTGTCCTAAGGAACTTGGGTTGAATTCAATTTGAGCGAGTCCCTCTTGTGTGCCAGCCACTGTGCTGGGTGCTGCTTCTCTGCTTTGTAGTTTTCTCCCTCTAAAATCTATCTTCCATGCCAGAGGAATGTACCTCTGAAGCAAGGCTGACTGGCACACATCACCTTAAAAAGCTTTTAGCAGCTCCTCACTGCCCACAGGATAAAGTTCAAGCTCTTTGGCCTGCACGTAGGATCCTTATTCTCCAGCTCTCCCTGCCTCCCTGGTCTTCTTTCCCCCCACCCCTCCCCATGTGGTCCTGCTGAACTAGTAGTCTCTGCTCCAAACTTAGGCTGTGCCACCTGCTAGGAATACTCTTCTCCCCTTTGCCTACGAAGTTCTACTCAATCCTTTATGGCTAACCCTAGATGTCTCCTCCTCCAGGAATCCTTGCCTGATATCCATTGTGTCCACTCTAATTGGATGCTCTTCAGTGCATCTTTGTCATTGCTTTCCCCATGCCATATTGCAATTGTCTCCCTTCTTAGGCTGTGACCTTCTTGAGAGTAGGAAAGGTATTTTACTCTTCCTCGCCCTTAGCAGAATTTGGAACTGACTTGTAGAGATTAACAGGTGTTCTCTCTGTTTAAGGAGCTTCTAGGACAAAAGAAACTAACATTTAATGAACCTCTTCCATTTTTTTTTTTTTTTTTTTGAGTTGGAGTCTCACTCCGTTGCCCAGACTGGAGTGCAGTAGCCACTCCTGGCCACCTCAGCCTCGACCTGCTGGGCTCCAGCGATCCTTCTGCCTCAGCCTTCCAAGTAGCTGGAACTACAGGCTCGCGCTACCTTGCCCAACTAATTTTTTAAATTTATTTATTGTAGAGATGAGGTCTCGCCAAGTTGCCCAGGCGGGTCTCGAACCTGCGGTCTCAGACAATCCACTCACCTCAGCCTCCCAAAGCAGTAGGATTACAGGCTGAGCCACCGAGCCTGGCTCTTTTTTTTTTTT
>NW_007051986.1:192497-194435 GCF_000164805.1 Carlito syrichta | reverse complement strand
TTTTTTTTTTTTTTTTTTTTTTTTTTTTTGAGTCAAAGTCTCACGCTGTTGCTCAGGCTGGAGATGCTCACAGCTACTGCAGCCTCGACCCACTGGGCTCAGGGGATCCTTCTGTCTCAGCCTTCCAAGTAGCTGAAACCACAGGCGTGTGACACCACACCTAGCTAGTTTTTTTATTTATTGTAGAGATGAGGTCTCACTAAGTTGCCCAGGCTGGTCTTGAACTCCTAGGCTCAGGCAGTCCTCTCGCCTTGGCCTCTCAAAGTGCTGGCATTACAAGTGTGAGCCACCTAGCCCAGCAGCATCTTTTTTTACTGCTGAGGAAGAGACTCAGGTTGTAACTTGCCAAGACTTCCCAGGTTCTAAGGGACAGAACTGGAATTTGAGCTTAGCTCTGTCTGTCTGATTTCTTTTCTTTTTTTTGAGTTGGAGTCTCACTCTGCTGCCCAGGCTGGAGTGCCGTGGCATGCTTATAGCCACTGCAGCCTCAACCTGCTGGGCTCAGGCGATCCTTCCATCTCAGCCTTCCAAGTAACTGAAACTACAGGTGTGCACTACCACACTCAACTTATTTTTTGATTTATTGTAAAGACGAGGTCTCACCAAGTTGCCCAGGCTGGTCTCGAACCCCTGGACTCAGGCAGTCTTCTTGCCTTGGCCTCCCAAAGTGCTAGGATTACAGGCTTGAGCCACCGCACTCAATTTAGATCTGTCTGATTTCTAAGACCCACGCTTTCTTCCATTTCACTTACCTCCTAGTACTGGCTCCTATAAGTAGCTGTTTTAAGACTTATGGGGCACCCTGAGTGTGAAACTCTGACAGAACAGTGGACAAACCAGGGCAAAGAGAACTTCATTTGTCTGGGAATCTTGGGTGATTTCAGGGAGGAGGAGGTAAACTGCGCATGACCCAAGGGATCTCAAGAGTCTGATATAATGAAACTTAGGCAGTTGCTTCTAAGGAGGCAGAGAAATACATTTGCTCTTTTTCTTTGAGTTGGAGTCTCACTCTGTCACCTAGCGTGGAGTGCAGTGACACAATCACAGCTCACTGCAGCCTTAACTTCCTGGGCTCAGGCAGTGCTTCCGTCTCAGCCTCCCAGGTAGCTAGGACTACAGGCATGCACCACCACCCCTGGCTACTTTTAAAATTTTTTGTAAAGACGAGGTCTTACTATGTTGTCCAGGCTGATCTTGAACTCCTGGGCTCAAGCAGTCCTTCCACCTTGACATCCCAAAGTGCTGGGATTACAGGCATGAGCCACTGCACTAGGCCTGTTCTGTGTTTTATTTATTTATTTATTTATTTTGAGTTGGAGTCTCATTTTGTTGCCCAGGCAATGTGCAATGGCACGCTCACGACCACCGCAGCCTCGACTAACTGGGCTCAGGCGATCCTTTCGCCTCAGGCTTCCAAGTACTGGAACTACAGGTGCATACTACCATGCCTGGCTAATTTTTCTTTTGATTTATTGTAGAGACAAGATCTCACCAAGTTGCCCAGGCTGGCTCAAACCCCTGGGCTTAGGGTTCTGAAATTATAGGCTTGAGCCACCACGCCTGGCCCTCTGTATTTTATTTTATGGATATGTAATTGCTATTACTTACTGGGCCCCTGCTATGTGTTATTTCATATAACCTCTCAACAAACCCCTACAGGTAGATATTGTTCTATCCACCTTACAAATGAGAAAATTGTGGCTTAGAAAAATTAGGTGACTTACCCAAGGTCATACGATAAGTGGTAAAGTTAGGATTTAGATCCAGGTCTCATGCAAAATGTGACTTTTAAATATTCAGAACTCAGCCGGGCTCGGTGGCTCAGCCTGTAATCCCGTGCCTTTGGGATGCTGAGGTGAGTGGATTGCCTGAGCCCGTAGGTTTGAGACCCGCCTGGGCAACTTGGCGAGACCTCATCTCTACAATAAGTCAAAAATT
>NW_007051986.1:186124-192428 GCF_000164805.1 Carlito syrichta | reverse complement strand
CCAGTAGTTCCAGTTACTCAAAGGCTGAGGCGGAAGGATCGCCGGAGCCCAGCAGGTCGAGGCTGCGGTGGCCGGGAGCAGCCACTGCACTCCAGTCTGGGCGACAGAGTGAGACTCCAACTCAAAAAAAAAAAAAAAATTCAGAACTCTTCCCAAATTTGGATGTGTTTGTTACAAGAAGGCTTCAGATATAGAGACCCAATTGGGAAGGAAGCCTTTTCAGTGTGGCAAGCTAGGGCTTGAGTGGCCAAGTGGTCAGACATCCTGATGTTTGGTAGCTCACAAAACATCCAGTTTTTCATTTGAACTTGGGGAGGTGGCTTGCTTCAGTTCTCTCAGCAATCCAGGTTTTGTATTTCTGTTACTGACCCCTCCATGCCCCCCTCATCCTGCAGAGAGAGCTCCATTCCCGTGGATGTGGCTCGGCAGCGGGAGCTCAAATGGCTGGAGATGTTCAGTAACTGGGATAAGTGGCTGTCGCGACGTTTCCAGAAGGTTTGCCAGGGCTGAGTGGTGGGCATGTGCTCTGGGGAAGGGGGGATGGGCAGCATGTGCTCTAGGGAAGCCCAGAATACTAATAATATCTGCCCTCAGGACTACATTGGGGATAGGTGGTACTTGGGCCTTGGAGGGAGAAGTAGTTTTAAAGATAGAAGGCCAGGTCAAGTCCAGTGGAGTCAAGCTTATGGGATGTGGGAGGAGGAGTATGTTGGAGCCTGAGGACTGCTGGGAAAAGCTTGAAGACTATGCCAGCCCTTGAAGTTGCACCTCTGCCTGCCGTTTGCCTTAGGTAAAGCTGCGCTGCCGGAAGGGGATCCCCTCCTCCCTCAGAGCCAAGGCCTGGCAATACCTGTCTAATAGCAAGGAACTCCTGGAGCAGAACCCGGGGAAGTTTGAGGTACGTGCAGCTCTAGGGTGTGGAGACAAGTAGCCTGGTTTGTACAAGGGGTGTCAGTTCCCCCAGATCCTCAGGTAATCCCTGCTGTCCCACTGCAGGAGCTGGAACGGGCTCCTGGGGATCCCAAGTGGCTGGATGTGATTGAAAAGGACCTGCACCGCCAGTTCCCTTTCCACGAGATGTTTGCTGCTCGAGGGGGGCATGGGTAAGGTGGCCTGATCCTGTGGGTCAGTCAGCAAACATTTGCTGAAGGTTGCAGTTGGACACAAAGCTGGGTTGAAAGCATTATTATGCTCCAGGACTTCTAGATGATTGATCAGTAATGGGTTGAGTATCAAGACACATAAAAAGAACTGTTCTAGGAGGGAGACTTAACTCAGGTTGTGTGTTGAGAGACAACATCGAGGGCTCAATGAAAAAGTTACATTTGGGCTGGACTTTGAAGGATAAATGGGAGTTAGAGCGGAGGGGATAGGGTTTTCCTGCTTTGAGGGTTATGAAAGCTGTGTATGTGCAGTGGGGTTGGGCAGAGCTGAGACTGGAAAATAAGTTTGGGCCAGATCACCAAGGGCCCTTAAATACTTGGGTTTTTGTTCTGTAGACTAGACTTCCTCAAGATATGATACCTATGCTATTTATTCCCTAGTAATATGCAAGATGATTTTAGATGGTTCTCAGGTGGACATCTTTATCAATAAATTCATCCTTTAGCCAATATTTATTGAGAAACTGCTATCTGCCAGGCACTGTTCTAGTCACAGATAACAGCAATGAACAATGAACTCCTGTCTTCCTGGAGTTTATTATATTTTAGTAGGAATAAATAAATCAGATAAAGAAGGAAAGTATGTTATATGTGAAATGATGTTAAGTATTAATGAGGAGTTTATAGCAAGAAAGGGGAGTAGAGGTTGAGTGGGGATCGGGTTAAAAGTGACCCAGTCAGGCCGGGCGCGATGGCTCAGCCTATAATCCCAGCACTTTGGGAGGCTGAGGCAAGTGAGCCTGTGGGTTCGAGACCAGCCCGGGCAAGTTGGCAAGACCTCGTCTCTACAATGAATCCAAAAATTAGCCGGGCATGGTAGCACACACCTATAGTTCTGGCTACTTGGAAGGGTGAGGCAGAAGGATCGCTATAGCCCAGCAAATTGACGCTGGGTTGACTCTGAGTGTGCCACTGCAGCCTCGATCTACTGGGCTCAGGTGATCCTTCCACTTCATCCTTCCAAGTAGCTGGAACTACAGGCGCGCACCACCACACCCAGCTCTGACTTATGTTTTGAAAGGATCATGCTGGCTGCTGGGCTGAGAACAGATTACAGGGAGACAAGGGCAAAACAGACCAGTTAGGAGACTTTTTCCATTACTTAGGAGAGAGATGATTTAGACAGATCAGCATACTAGCAATGGAAGTCTAGGGAGAAGTGGTTGGTTGGATTCTGAATATATTTTGAAGGCAGAGTCAAAGGGATTTGCTAATGGATTAGACATGGAGTGTAAGAGAAAAGAGCGAGAGGAATTAAGGATGACTTAAGGATTTTGACCTGAGAAACTAGAAGAATGGAGTTGCTATTTACTGATATGGATGGGGAAAACTAGGGGAAAGGTAGGTTTGGGAGTCAAATCAGGAACCCACTTTTGGAATGTTAAGTTTGAAATGCTTATTGGGGCCAGGCGCAGCAGCTCAAGCCTGTAATCCCAGCACTTTTGGAGGCTGAGGTGAGAGGATTGCCTGAGCCCGCAGGTTCAAGACCAGCCCGGGCAACATGGTGAGACCTCATCTCTACAATATATCCAAAAATTGGCCAGGCATGTTAGTGTGCACCTGTAGTTCTGACTACTTGGAAGGCTGAAGCAGAAGGATTGCCGGAGCCCAGCAAATCAATGCTGGGGTGGCCGTGAGCATGTCACTGCACTCCAGCTTGGGCAACAGAGTGAGACTCCAACTCAAAGAAAAAAAAAAAGAAAAGAAATGCTCATTGGACATCCAGATGGAGATGTAAGTTGAGTGTATAATATATACAAGTCTAGATTTTAGAGAAGTTTAAACTGGAGATAAATTGGAAATTGAGAGTCACCAACTTATAGAGGACTACATCTCACCTGTGGAATTGGGTGAGGTCACCAAGGTAGCAAGTATAGATACAAAAGGAAGATATCTGAGGATTGAGCCCTGTGGCTTCAACATTGATGAGAAAGAACCAGTAAAGGAGATAGGAACAAGAAGCTAGAGGTAGAAGGAGGAAAACCAAGAGAGTGCAATCCTGAAAACAGTGGAGTTTCAAGTATCAGCTGTGTGAAATGCTGCTGATGGGTCAAATAAAGTCAAGCCTGAAAACTGACCTCTGAATTTAACATTGTAGAGGTCATTAGTGACCTTGTTAAAGCAGTTTTGTGGGAAGCAGTGGGTGAAAGACTGACTGGAGAATGGGAGGAAGGAAATTGAAGACAGCAGTACCCTGGAAATTTTTGCTGAATAGGTAGGGAAAGAAAGGTGTGTATTTGGAGGGGAGAGTGGGGACAGGAGTGTTTTTTTTTTTTTTAAGCCAGAAGAAATAACAGCATGTAGGTATACTGATGGGGATGATCTAGCAGAGAGAGAAACTGATGATGCAGGAGAGATGGGAGGAGAGAGGGTGGCTGATGTGATGGCCTGTGTAGGCAAGAGGGGATGGGATCCCCTGACCAAGTGAAAAGGCTGTGCTTGTCCAGGATCACAGACAGATCACCCATAGCAACAGGGAGAGGGCAGGGACACAGAAGCAGTCAAGTGGGTGGCTCCATAAGCGTGGAGCTTGTGGAAGTTACGTGTTTATTTTAATGTGTATTAGATAAAATAACCAGCTTATCAAACCTGTCATTTTATGGATGCTTTTGCAAAGTGGGGAGCAAATATTAATAGTAGGGGTGGTATGCAGAAAAACAAATGAAGATGTAAAACAAATGTGACTGGATTTTGGGAAAAGCTATTCTAGGCAGTGGGCAGGAGGAGGATGTGTGAGACTGGAGGCAGGGCGAGGATCTGGAAGGTCATTTCTTTTCTCTGGGTAAGAGATGGAGGTCTGAGCTGCAATGTGACTGAAGAGAGAGAGAGAGGGAACAGATGTGGATGAATTCAGCATTGCTTGGACTGGGCGTGAGGAAGGGGCTCTTAGACACAGCGATAGGGCACTCTTGAGGAGGAGCAGGTCCAGGGCAGAGATTTTATTTTGAATGTAGAAACGAGGAAGGTTTGAGGCACAGCAGCTTCCAAACCTTCTCCAAGAACTAGGACCCTCTAACATGCTAGAGAGAACTCATGAAATCCAGTGAAACCGATAAGATAGACCCTTATCTGGAGAGCTCATTCAGTGCTGGAGGAGGGCTGATGCTGTGGTTGTGGAAAGCTGCTTGGAAAAAATGACCTTGGAGTCTATGGGATGGTGGCGGGTGAAGGAGGGAGAGGGTGCAGCCTGTGCCAGGAATGGACAGAGAGCATGTCGGGTGTGCTGCTAAGCGGGGAATGCTGGAACCTGTAGTGCTCTGACTGTGGGCTGAGCCTTTGGCTTAGGCTTGGTAGGCAGGACCGGGAAGGTGGATGGAAGAGTGTGATGATAAAGCTCTCAGGTGAATCTGGAACTATTTGCAGGAGACGTCTGGGTAGGTTTGGTTTGGGGCAGAGAGCTCCCAACTCCTGTGACTGCCCTCATGATCTTCTGCAACCCCCATAGGCAACAGGACCTGTACCGAATCCTGAAGGCCTACACCATCTACCGGCCTGATGAAGGCTATTGCCAAGCCCAGGCCCCAGTGGCTGCGGTGCTGCTCATGCACATGCCTGCAGAGGTCAGCATACATGGTCCCAGTTGGGAGGAGGCAGATCTTGGTCTGCACTGGTGCTGGGGGACCTCCTTGCTCCCTGCTTCCCAGACCCCATCCCTCCTTGTTCTCTCCCTTCTCAGCAAGCCTTTTGGTGCCTGGTGCAGATCTGCGACAAGTACCTCCCAGGTTACTACAGTGCAGGGCTGGTGAGTGTCTGGAAACTGGGTGCATCTGGGGTGTGACTTTTCCCTAAGGCCTCAGGGAGGTCCCTGCCCTGCCCTGCCCCACCCTGGCCCTTCTCTCCCTCTCCTCTGGGCCTCTGCCCACTGAGGTGAAGATCCCCTATCAGGGAGCCACAGCAGACTTGGTTCTCTTCTCATGGCTCGTCCCACCTGCAGGAGGCCATTCAGCTGGATGGAGAGATCTTTTTTGCGCTCTTGCGCCGGGCCTCCCCACTGGCACATCGGCATCTGAGGCGGCAGCGCATTGACCCTGTGCTCTACATGACAGAATGGTTCATGTGTATCTTCGCCCGCACCCTGCCATGGGCTTCAGTGCTGCGCGTCTGGGACATGTTTTTCTGTGAAGGTATTTCTGTGGCCATTCAGGCCATGAGGGGGCTAGAGTTTCCATTGTGGTACCAGAGGGTCTTGTCGCGTTTCTGGTGGCCCATGGACAAGAGGTACTTGTTGGGCTGAGGCTTCACTGTAAGCAGCCTGGGGCTGGAGAAACTGAGGCCTGGTCTTTGTTCTTCCACCATCCTAGAGCCTGCTTTCCCTCCCTGAGACCCACAGCAACTTATTTCCCTTCTTGGGGCTCAGTTCCTCATCTGTAAGGTTGGCTGTAAGATTAGGGATGGGGGCTGTGAGTCCATTCTAAATGGGACAGGCTGAGATCCTGGGCCTAATCACCCCATGTAGTCTTTTCTTTTTTTTTTTTTTGAGTTGGAGTCTCACTCTGTTGCCCAGGCTGGAGGGCAGTGGCACACCCACGGCCAACCCAGCGTCGACCTCCTGGGCTCCAGTGATCCTTCCGCCTCAGCCTTCCAAGCAGCCGGAACTACAGGCGCGCGCTACCACGCCTGGCTAGTTTTTTTTATTTGTTGTAGAGATGAGGTCTCGCCAAGTTGACCAGGATGGTCTTGAACCCACGGGCTCAGGCAGTCTACTCACCTCAGCCTCCCAAAGTGCCGGGATTACAGGCTGAGCCACTGAGCCCAGCCCCAGTCTTTTCTTCATCCCTGCAGGTGTTAAGATTATTTTCCGGGTGGCCCTGGTGCTGCTGCGACACACGCTGGGCTCAGTGGAGAAGCTGCGCTCCTGCCAAGGCATGTATGAAACCATGGAGCAGCTGCGCAACCTGCCCCAACAGTGCATGCAGGAGGACTTCCTGGTGCATGAGGTAGGCCTTCAGCCTCAGCACACCGGTTGCCTGCTTAAGCCCATTCCCACCCTCATCTTCCTTTTGGTGCTCATTTCCTCTCTGTCCAGGTGACCAATCTGCCAGTGACAGAAGCACTGATTGAGCGGGAGAATGCAGCCCAGCTTAAGAAATGGCGGGAAACCCGGGGAGAGCTGCAGTATCGGCCCTCACGGCGACTACACG
>NW_007051986.1:177107-186104 GCF_000164805.1 Carlito syrichta | reverse complement strand
GAGGCTCCCGGGCAGTTGGAGGGCCCCCCTCCCCCCCTCCTCCTGCCCGCAGAGCCAGTGCTGGGCCTGCCCCAGGGCCTGTGGTCACCGCTGAGGGACTGCATCCATCCCTTCCCTCACCTACTGGCAACAGCACCCCCTTGGGTCCCAGCAAGGAGACACGGAAGCAGGAGAAGGAGCGGCAGAAACAGGAAAAGGAACGGGAGAAGGAGCGGCAGAAGCAGGAAAAGGAACGGGAGAAGGAGCGGCAGAAGCAGGAGAAGGAGCGGGAGAAGCAGGAGAAGGAGAGGGAGAAACAGGAGAAAGAACAGCAGAAGCAGGAAAAGGAGCGGCAGAAGCAGGAGAAGAAGGCCCAAGGCCGGAAGCTTTCGCTGCGTCGAAAGACAGATGGGCCTCCAGGCCCCCATGATGGTGGGGACAGGTCCTCAGCAGCTGAGGCCCGGCAGGATGCTTACTTCTGAACTCTGCCCTGGGGCTGGACTGCATGGCCCCCTCTACTTCCCTAAGCCAAGAGCAGGCCTGGCCTTAGGTGCTGCCTCCAGTCCCCTTGGCAGGCTGTCCCTTTTTCTGAGGAAAGTGGCTTGATTCCCCATCTCCTTGCCAGCTGCTGATCCCTACTCAGTCAGGACAGCCACAGTGCTCAGGGCTGCTGCATTGTCCTGGGGCAGCTGTGAAGAAGTCTGGAGCCTCTCACCTCCAACTAGACCCGCTGGGGTCTCTGTCACTCCTACTCCTTTGGGGATCCCTTCCCAGGCGCTGTCCTCATTGGTCTTTTGTCATCACAAGGGTGACTCTTGGCGATGAGAGTCGGCAGTTTGCAGATTCTTACACTCCATTGGCTTCCCTTATCTATGAGGGAGCTGGGTTCCTTTTTCCCTTCTTCAGCCCTACTTTCCTCCTCCACTTCCTGGCTGGGGGACAAGGCTCTCCTTGCTCTACTTCTGGACATCTCTGTTGTAATTATGTACAGAAGACTAGGTCAGCCTGGGGTGGGAGTGCTTGCTTTGTCTTCTGTCCTTTGGTTCTTCTCCTTCCATAGTGTTCCTGCACTCTGGTTTATTTAAGGGGACATGCACTATCCCCCATTGCCCCTCTCACCACCCTCCTGCTCTTCCTTCTCACCCACCTTGCTCTGTATTCTCAGGCCTCTCCTGCTTTGTCTCACCAGGACCCCCCTACCTTTCACCTTGTTCCCTTACAACCTTCCAGCCCCCGAGTAAGGAGTCTTCCCTTGAGCTCCAGGGGGTGGAACGCAATGTTTACATTCTCTTCTCTCTCTGCTCCCACCCCATGCAGCGCTTCAAGGAACCCCAAAAAGAACCTGCTGTTGTACCTGGGCTTGTCTCTTGCCTTGTTATTTGATAAGGGAGTTTAGAGTAAGGACTAGGGAGGCAGCGACAGAGCCAGGACCTGGGTCTCTGATTTTGGCAAGTAGAAACCTTTTGACCTCTGGTCCATCTCTCAGTCACTTGTCAACAAACACTGGCTGAGCTCCTGCTCCAGTTCTGCCTGGGATCTGCTGTCTCCATTGTCACTGACCTGGAGCCCTCTATGTACCACCTGCAGCACCTGGATCTCCTTTCCAAAGCATTCATATAACTGGAAGCTGGCAGGGGACTGAAGGTGCCTAGAAAGCCATATCCTCTGGGGGTGAGCTGGGCTCTTGGCCAGCTACCTGGCACAGCTCCCGGCACTGGGCCTTCGGGGAGGGTAATAGTACAGCCAGCCATCTCCAGCCCTCCCCAGCCAGTGCCCATAGCCAACCCAGCTCCTGGTTTTCTGTGGGCAGGTTATAGGCCTGCCTACCTGTGCCCTTCACCCCAGGAGTCAGGATGGTAAAGGCACAGGGTTCTGTGGCCTTAAGGCGTGGCTCCTCCTGATAGTTCTCAAACAGGATGAGGGTGTGCAGTCCGCCTGGTGTTCTAGGTAGAAGAGGAGGTTTCCCCAGAGGATGAGCCTGCAGCACTGGCAGTTTTGGGCCCCCTTCTTTAGCAAGATGTCCTCCTGGTCTGGCGCCGGTGTTCTGTGCCCATGGAAGACAGCATGGACTCTCAGTGCCGTTTCATGGTGAGCCACTATGGGAGGAAACGGAAAAGAGAAGCGGTCCGTCCAGTTTTAGGGGAGTGGGGGGTACATGCCGCCATCTTTTGGCTCCAGGAGGTGCTGGCTGGGCAGTCTTGGCCTGGGGAGATTCAGGTTCTGAGTGTCCTCAAGAACTACAGGTCTGGTCTCAACATGGGGACCCATCCCTTCTACCTCCCAGCCTCACTTCTGCTTGGACTGGATATAGATCGTCTGGGCAGGAGTTGCTGGACCTGCTTTGCTAAGGGGCAGGCTTCATGATACAGCTGTGGTTTGAGAGGCACTCTTGCCTTTTTCCAGGTCTACCTGAGAGCAGGGCACAAATGGCTTATGGCCTGGGTACTGGGCACAGGTGTCGATACCACCTCTCCTGTAGAGGATTTCCAGAAGGAACTCGCTCAAGGTTGGGGCAAATGACTTCCCCTGGGTCCTAAAGGGGAGCTATGTTATGAACATGCATAGACAGCCCTCTAGGGCAGTGGTCCCCAACTTTTTTGGCGTCAGAAACCAAGTTCCTGGAGGACAATTTTTCCACAGATGGGGTGGGGGTGGGAGTTAGAAGGCATGGCTTTGGGATGATTCAAGCATATTAAATTTATTATGCACTTTATTATTACATTGTAACATATAATGAAATATATAGCATCATTGCCTTGGTTCCACCTCAGATCATCAGGCATTAGATTCTCACAAGGAGCCACAACCTAAATCCCTCACATGCACAGTTCACGCTAGGGGTTGGGCTCCTATGATAATCTAATGCTGCTGATCTGACAGGAGGTAGAGCTCAAGCGGTAATGCAAGCAATGAGGAGCAGCTGTAAATACACATTAAGCTTTGCTGCTTGCTTGCCAGCTGCTCACCTCCTGCTGTGCAGCTGGGTTTTTTTTTTTGGAGTTGGAGTCTGTCGCCCAGACGGGAGTGCAGTGGCCGCTCCCAGCCACCGCAGCCTCCACCCGCTGGGCTCCGGCGATCCTTCTGCTTCAGCCTTCCGAGTAGCTGGAACTACAGGCGCGCGCTATCACACCCGGCTAATTTTTTGGTTTATTGTAGAGATGAGGTCCCACCAAATTGCCTAGGCGGGTCTCGAACCCGCGGGCTCAGGCAATCCACTCACCTCAGCCTCCCAAGGCGTGGGATTACAGGCTGAGCCACCGAGCCGGCTGCAGCTGGGTTCTTAACAGACCATAGACCGGTACCCATCAGTGCCCCGCTCTAGGGCACACAGGTAGGCCATCAGGAGAGCCAGGCCTTCCCTCAGAGAGAAGGGCAAGGCCGCACCTCTCAGAACAGAAGGGCTGAAAACTGGACGATAGGAGCGGGAAGGGAGAATTCCTAACGAGATGGTAAGGAAAGCAGAGACCTTGGCCAGTCCTGGGAGAACGATGGCTCCAACCCACGAAAGGGAAAGTGAGACAGGTACCCACTGGGCCTTCTGGGACTTTGCTCCTCCATCCTAACCCTGGGAGCCTCCACTGCTGGATGAGGGAATCGAATGCACTTCCGGCCATCCCTCCTGCCGGATCCGAGCCTAAGCATTCTAAAGCCCTTCTTCTCGCCATTGTCGTCCCAAGCGGCTTACGTCACTTCTGGCGGGAGAGAGGATGGGGGCGTCTTCCCTCCCTCGCTATGAACTTCCGCCCGCTCTTTGAGTTCATTCTCTAACTGGAGTGAAGCCACTTCCGGCCCTCCCTGGTGCTTTCGGCAGTCCTCTTCCGGGTGATGGCGGCCAGGTGCCCCGGATGTAACTCTGGCGAAAGCATCTCTCATTTTCTCCCCTGAGCCTGCTCTGGATCCCCAGGTGAGCCCGCGCGGGTGAGATTGCCGAATCCCCGTGGCTGTAGCCCTCTAATTTGTACACACACCCTGGGACAGTTGGAGATCACCACGCGGAATTGGGAGTTCGGAGCAGGGAGGAGCGGGGTGGCTAGGGCTCCAGGTCCTGGGTCCGCCTGGACCCCACGAGCTCTAGGAGTCGGGGAGCGGGAGTCAGTCCGCCGAGCCTCGTCGCGCCCAGACTGCGGGGCTGGATATTTGGTGATCACGTGGTGGAGCTGACTTCTTTCGTTCAGGGTGGGGATATCCGTAGGGTCTGCGGGGGAATCCTCCGCGCGTCCGCTCTATTAACTCTCGCGGATGCCGAACCAAGTCCCGGGGCCTCTTCTCCCTTTGATCTCCTGCTTCTGTCTTCCCTCCCTTCCAAACCGTACCTGTCACTTACCAGGAGAAATGTTTGTTGTGCCAGGGTTCCTCTGGCGGTGAGTCCCCGCCCCTTCATCTGGTTCCCTTACTCTGCGTCCTTTTCCTCGGCTCAGCTTGAGGAAGGCCCTTCTGTCCCGTCATGCCAAAGAGGAAAGTGACCTTCCAAGGCGTAGGAGATGAGGAGGATGAGGATGAAATCAGTGTCCCCAAGAAAAAGGTGAGGGAACCAAACTTTTGCGTCTTGGGAAGGGACTGGGGGGGGAAGAGAGGAAGGAGCTAGAAGCTTGAAGAGGAAGAAAGCTGGTGGGAACAAAGAAAGTGTTAGTTTTTTGTTTGTTTATTTATTTATTTCGAAGTGGAGTCTCACTCTGTTTCCCAGGCTGGAGTGCAGTGTCACACTCATGGCCACCCCAGCGTTGACCTGCTGGGCTCCTGCGATCCTGCCGCCTCAGCCTTCCAGGTGGCCGGAACTACTGGCATGCGCTACCATACCCGGCTAATTTTTTGACTTATTGTAGACGAGATCTCACCAAGTTGCCCAGGCTGGTCTTGAACCCCTGCACTCAGTCAGTCTTCTCGCCTCAGCCTCCTAAAGTGCTGGGATTATGGGTTTGAGCCACTGCATCCAGCCAAAAGTGTTAGTTTCTCTGAGGAATGGGTTTGGAGGATTTTCAGTTTGAGTCCAGATTCTGGAGTATTTGGGGAAGTAGCCAGTAACCTGCACTTCTTAACTTGCTGATTCCTGCTCACAGCTGGTGGACCCTGTGGCTGGGACAGGGGGTCCTGGGAGCCGCTTCAAAGGCAAACACTCTTTGGACAGTGATGAGGAGGATGATGATGATGAAGGTTCTAGTAAATATGACATCCTGGCCTCAGAGGATGTAGAAGGTGAGCTATACCCAAGAATGGACTTTGCTGGAGGGATAAGTAAGGGGTTCTGGGGTTTTGTAACAAAGGAGGCCCATTTCTCTTTTATGCATGCTTAACGTGGGCAACTGTGTCTTTGGTGCAGGTCAGGAAGCAGCCACACTCCCCAGTGAAGGGGGTGTGCGGATCACACCCTTCAACCTGCAGGAGGAGATGGAGGAAGGCCACTTTGATGCTGATGGCAACTACTTCCTGAACCGGGATGCTCAGATCCGAGACAGCTGGCTGGACAACATTGACTGGGTGTGGCCTAGAGACTGGCATGGCTGGGCTTGAGGGTGGCAAGTGCTAGGTCTGTGCCCCCGTGGCAGTTTGTAGGAAATAACTTCCTATGTTCTCATGACAGGTGAAGATTAGGGAGCGGCCACCTGATCAGCATCAGGCCTCAGACTCAGAAGAGGAAGACAGTGTGGGCCAGACACCAATGAGTGTCCAAGCCCTCCTGGAGGGACTTCTGGAGCTGCTTTTGCCTAAAGAGACAGTGGCTGGAGCACTGCGGCGTCTGGGGGCCCGAGGAGGAGGCAAAGGGAGCAGCAAAGGGCCCGGGCGGCCCAGTTCTCCCCAACGCCTGGACCGGCTCTCGGGGTTGGCTGACCAGATGGTGGCCCGGGGCAACCTTGGCGTATACCAGGAAACAAGGGAACGATTGGCCATGCGGCTGAAGGGTTTGGGGTGCCGGACCCAGGGACCCCATGACCCCACACCCCCGCCCTCCCTGGATATGTTTGCTGAGGAAGTGGGAGAAGGGGAGCTGGAGACCCCAACTCCAGTCCAGAGAGGAGGTGAGCTTAGATGGCAGAGTAGGGGCATAGTGGGCAGGAGGCAGGACACTTGAGCCCAAATGACTTTGCCTGTTGTTTTAGAGGCAGAGTCACCAGGAGATGGTCTGGTGGATGTGATGTGGGAATATAAGTGGGAGAACACAGGGGATGCCGAACTGTATGGGCCCTTCACCAGTGCCCAGATGCAGGTAAGCCCCTTTCTCCTTCCTTCTGCTCTGTCCCTCTCTTCCCCCGACTCCTCTCAGTTCTTCCCCAGTTTTCTCTCTTCTTGCAGACCTGGGTGAGTGAAGGCTACTTCCCAGATGGTGTTTATTGCCGGAAGCTGGACCCCCCGGATGGTCAGTTCTACAACTCCAAACGCATTGACTTTGACCTCTACACCTGAGCCTGCTGAAGGCCCAATTTGGTGGCCCCTTCTTTCCTGGACTTTGTGGAGGAGGCCCCAGCTGCCTCAGGCAGTTGAGGATATTGGAGACCACTTTTTGGTCAATTTCCTTTTCCCAATAAAAGCCTTTAGTTGTATTAGGGCCTTGGCTAGGATGATGGCCAGAAGCCAGGGGCCTTCTCCACAGCCTCTTTGGACTTGCCTCAGACCTTGAGTGTTTCCCCCTGTGAAGTTCCTCCTTGGAAGTGTCTCTGGTGTACTGAACCACCTCATCTTAGTTTACTGCTCTTAAGGGCAGAGCCACGGCCTCTCAGGTGTCCTGTGGCCTCCCCACCTGAACTCTGCTTGCCATGTAGACTCCCCTTCACTTGTACTGTGTTCTCCAGTCTTCTCTGGGGGTTCTTGTTTTGTTGCTCTTAGATCTTTGGCTTTCAGGATCTTTTGTCCTTGCAGCCACCTGCAGATAGAGGCCCAGAGGTGGAGATTTTAGACCTGGAAGGGCTGGGACATCTAGAAGATGGTGGGACCTGTCAGGGGTGAGCAGGAAGCCTCTTTGACATTGGACAGAAATGGGATGGGTGGGCCAGGATCATCGGGATCCTTATGACTCTGAGAGCCAGTGTCTTCCCTAATCTGGTTTTTCCACTGTCCTTGCAGTAGTTCCCACAGCCCTTAGGTAAAGTGCAAACTCAGGCTGGCTCTTGAAGGGTACTTTGATGCCACCTGGGCCAACCATGCATTGTATAGGCACAGAGAGGGGCACTGACTCACTGGAGGTCACACAGTGAATCAGAGGGCTGGCTCAGACCCAGTGGGCTCCTTTCCCAGAACTTTCTTGGCACAGAGTCTTTTCTGCATGACTTTTAGGCCCCGAAGCTTACATTCTCTGGGCTCTCACAATGTGCCTGGCACAGGGCTAGTGCCTTGAGGAAATTGGGGTAACTGGGCGGTCCCCTTCCAGGAATTCAGTCTAGTGGAGGAGGGCATGGGAGACAGGTATTATTCTGTAGCCTAGATCTAACATCCTCCACTCCCCACCAGTGCTGCCTTATGCTGCTTCTCCCTTGTACCCAGTGAGATTGTTTCTTCTACCTTAGCTGCCCATTGGAATCTCCTGGGGAGCTGTAACAGCTCGGAGATTGTCCTTGAGTTGGTCTAGGTTGCAGCCTGGGCATTGGATCTTTCAAAAGCTCCCCGGGAGTTTTCAATGTGCAGCCAGGCTGAGAACCACTGAGCCTGAATCCCATGACTGAGGCACACCTGGGGAGAGGGGTGGTTCCTGAACCCTGCTGTGGTTACAGAGCTGAACATGGGTGTGGCTCTGGTGGGGACCATTAGTTACAAAGGATCTGAGCATCAGAGCTGCAGGACACACAGGAGCCCAGAGTTGAAGGAACCAGACTAGGAACTAGGAAAGGGAAGGCCTGGGGACTAGGCTGTGATAGCGCTAACTCTCTAGTAAGGCTCACTCTAGTGCCAGCCAAGACCAGAATTTTATTGATTCCATGAAGCCATCAGTGGTATGATACCTTACTCTCCCTCTGTCTCCAGGACAGGAAAAACCTGCCAGTTACAGTTGTTAAGTTGTCATGAATTAAAAGATTCATCTTAATTTCAGAAATGTCTAAAAGTGAAAAAGCAGGTATCTTGGGATCACTGAAATACAACGTTCACCTTTGTATCTGCAGTGGCTGTCTCTTGGGAGGTGCTAAGTTAGTGTTTGGAGATGCCAGGAGGTATCTCCCCCTGGGTGTCCTCCAAGCACCTCACACTTGGTCCATCCAATGCCGACTTCATCTTCCGCTCACAGCCTCTTCCTGAGTGCGCCTCACTGATGACCCCCTGTGATAAGCAGAATAATAGCCCCCAAGCATCTTCACGTCCCAAACCTCAGAACCTATGAATATGGTACCTTACGTGACAGAAGGAACTTGTCGTTTTGGTTAAGTTAAGCATTTTGTGGTGGGGAGATGACCCATGTTTATTGAGGTGGGCTCCATGTAATCATGAGGTCCCTTCTAGGTGGAAGAGGGAAACAGGAGGATCATGGGAGGGGGCGGATGCTGCACTGCTGGCTGTGAAGATGGAAGAAGGGGCCTGGGCCACAGGATGCAGTGGCCTGTGAAACTGGCAGAGGCAAGGGATTCTTCCTCAGAGCCTCCACAGGGAAATACAACCCCCGACGTGACTTCAGTCCAGCAAAAACCATTTTGGACTTCTGACCTCTAGAAATGTAAGATAATACATTTGTGTGGTTTTAAGCCTCTGAAGTTTGTGGTAATTTGTTATAGCCCTGATAGGAAACATACACCCATCCGGCTGAGTGCCTCTCCCCCTCATAAACCACCCCGTGGTGACTAAGTTCTCCCTGTGGCCATGGTCCTATTTCAAGTCCTCATCAGAAACTTAGAACTAAGGATCCTGATAGCCTCTTGTCAGGGTGATCTTTTTTTTTTTCTTCAGAGACTGGTTCTTTGTCACTCAGACTAAAGTCAGTGGCACGATTATAACTTACTGCAGCTTCAAGCTACTGAGCTCATATAAAGATCTCCTCCAGGGTCATCTTTATAGTATATCTGATCACATAACACTCCTTTACCTTTTTTTTTTTTTTTTTTT
>NW_007051986.1:173444-176742 GCF_000164805.1 Carlito syrichta | reverse complement strand
TCACCTCAGCCTCCCAAAGGCGCGGGATTACAGGCTGAGCCACCGAGCCCAGCTGTTTTTTGATTTATTGTAGAGATGAAGTTTTTCTCTCCAAGTTGCTTAGGTTGGTCTCGAACCCCCGGGCTCAGGCAGTCCTCTTCCCTCAGGCTCCCAAAGTGCTGGGTTTACAGTCTGAGCCACTGTGCCCAGCCGCTAATTTTTAAAAATTGTTTTTAGAGACAGAGTTTCATTACGTTATCCAGGCTAGTCTCAAATTCCTGGGCTCAAGCAATCCTTCCACCTTGGCCTCCCAAAATCCTGGGATTATAAGCATGAGCCACCATGCCTAGCCTGCACAATCTAATTTTAAAATCTTTTTTTTCCACCAAAAATAAACCTGACCCATTAGTAGACCTTTCTGTTATTTCCTGCCCCCTCCTTACTCCCCAGGCCTGTCAACCATTAATTTTCTTGTATTTTGTTTTTGAATTGAAGTCTCTATCGCCCAGACTGGAGTGCAGTGGCACAATCATGGCTACTGCAGCTTTGACCTACTAGGCTCAGGCAAGCCTTCTGCCTCAGCCTTCCAAGGAGCTGCAACTACAGGTGCACACCACCACATTGGCTTTTTTCTTAAGTTGGAGTCTCTGTCACCCAGGCTGGAGTGCAGTGGTACGCTCACAGCTTCCTCAGCCTCTACCTGCTGGGCTTAGGCAATCCTTCTCCCTCAGCCTTCTAAGTACCTGGAACTACAGATACACACCACCACGCCCAGCTAGTTTTTTTATTTATTGTAGAGATGAGGTCTCACCATGTTGCCCAGGCTGGTCTTAAACCCCAGGCTCAGGCAATCCTCTCACCTCAGCTTCCCAAAGTGCATATTTTGTTTTTCATTGTACAGATGAGGTCTCACCAAGTTGCCCAGGCTGGTGTTGAACCCCTGGGTTCAAGTGATCCTCCTGCTTCTGTGTCCCAAAGTGGTGGAATTATAGGCGTGAGCCACCGTGCCCGGCTAATCTTCCTGTCATTGGATTTGCCTATTCTGTGCATTTCAGATAAATGAAATCATAAAATACATGGTCTTTTCTGTCTGGCTTCTTATTACAGTGTTCTTAAGGTTCATTGATGTAGCATGTATCAGTACTTCACTCTTTTTTTTTTTTTTGAGTTGGAGTCTCACTCTGTCACCCAGACTGGAGTGCAATGACTGCTCCTGGCCACCGCAGCCTCGACCTGCTGGGCTCCAGCGATCCTTCCGCCTCAGCCTTCCAAGTAGCTGGAACTATAGGCCCGCGCTACCACACCTGGCTAGCACTCTTTTTGAGTTGAAGTTTCACTCTGTAGCCCAGGCTGGAGTGCAGAGGTGCAATCACAGTTTACCAGAGCCTCAACCTCCTGGGCTCGGGCAGTCCTCCCACTTCAGATCCCCAAGTAGGTGGGACTACAGGTGTGTGCCACCATGCCTGGCTAGTTTTTTGTAGACATGAGGTCTTGCCATGTTGCTCTGACTGGCCTCAAACTCCTGGGTTCAAGCAATACTCCCTTGTCCTCTCAAGGTGCTTGGCTTACACACATGAGCCACTGTGTCCAGGCAGAACTTTTTTTTATTTTTTATTTTTTTTTTGAATTGGAGTCTCACTCTGTTGCCTAGACTGGAGTGCAGTGGCCGCTCCCGGCCACTGCAGCCTCGACCTGCTGGGCTCCGGCGATCGTTCCGCTTCCAAGTAGCTGGAATTACAGGTGCACGCTACCACACCCAGCTAATTTTTAAATTTATTGTAGAGATGTGGTCTCACCACGTTGTCCAGGTGGGTCTTGAACCCGTGGGCTCAGGCAATCCACTCACCTCAGCCTCCCAAGGCGCGGGATTACAGGCTGAGCCACCGAGCCCGACTCCAGCCAGAACTTTTAATGACTCTCTGTTCCCTTCAAGATTAAATTCAGAAGCTTGAAGCTGACTAGGAAGGTCTTCCATGACCCGACTCAAGCACTCCTCTGCAGCCCCACTTCTGCCTTTGTTTTCCTTCTCTCTTCTCCACACACACTAAGGCTCCAGCCTGCTTCTGAACGGGATGAATGAACATATTTGTCCAGGGTTGGCCAGTGATTCCTTTCTTTCTTTTCTGATTATTTGGGAAAGACCAATTAATTGGTCTGTTGTGATTTAGCTCCAGACCTCCTTTTCCTCCAGGCTTCCCTAGTCCCACTCCCCACTTCCCGACTCGCTCCTTATTACTTCTGCAGTAGCACAGATGTCTGACATAATTCGAAAGCTGCTTCTCCGTGTCTCTCCAGTTGGCCTGAGCAGGGGATTCAGTGCTGACAAGTGAATGAGGGAGTGAGCCAATTCTTTCCTAGTTTTCTGTCTGGACAACCCCTTCTTGAGCCAGACCAGAGAGAGGGCCTATGGGGTTCTTTGTCTTTGCTGCCCCAGAAGGAGTTAAAGTATGGCCTGAATGGGTGGTGTACAGGTGTCTAGACCCAAGAGTCAAGGGTCATTCTAACTCCAGGGGGTACTACTGAGCCCTGGGCATACTTACAGGAAGGGCTCAAGATCAAAGCAGCAGATGACATCATTCCATTTGGGACATGTGACCTGAAGTACAGACTCTTGCGTTTGGTCAGGCCATTTTCCAAAGGAGCACCAGGAGAGGAGGCTTTTGTGGTCCAGCCCGCCCTTTGTGTAGACCCCAGCTACCCATGTATGCACTGCGTGCAGCCTATCTGTAAAAGCCAGCGGCAGGCATGGGTGCTGTTGGAGATGGGCACGGGCAACCTCTGACCTCCCTGTTCTGATGCCATCATGGTAGCTCTCACCTTCCTGGGTCTCCACCTTCACCTATCTACCCACATACCACTCTCAGTGACCTCAGGCCCTGTTCTGCACTCTCAGTTCTAGTGCCCTGTTCTGCATACATTTCGCTGTCTCACTATTCCTCACTCCCTTAGACATAATGTAGGCATCTGCCTTCCAGCCTCAGATGCTTGCGGCCTCTAATCTGGCCCAGTCTTCCTAGGCTTAGACTTTAAACCCATATCTACTTGGAAAAGGAGAGCATCTTGCATTTATTAAGTACCTAGATAATTTCAGATTGTTGTATTCAATCGTCCTATCTGGTTACATATTTCCCTCATTTTGCTGATGAGAAAAAGGCTCAGAGAGGTGAGGTGTCACATAACCTGAAAGCAGTGAAACCAGGATTTTATTTTATTTTATTATTATTTTTTTTTAGTTGGAGTCTCACTCCGTCGCCCAGACTGGAGTGGAGTGGCCGCTCCCGGCCACCGCAGCCTCGACCTGCTGGACTCCGGCGATCTA
>NW_007051986.1:168446-172077 GCF_000164805.1 Carlito syrichta | reverse complement strand
GAGACCTCATCTCTACAATAAATCAAAATGAGCCGGGCGTGGTAGCGCCCGCCTGTAGTTCCAGCTACTTGGAAGGCTGAGGTGGAAGGATCGCCAGAGCCCAGCAGGTCAAGGCTGCGGTGGCCGGGAGCGGCCACTGCACTCTAGTCTGGGCGACAGAGTGAGATTCCAACTCAAAAATAAATAAATAAAATTCAATTTGTTGATGTTTCTCTCTCTTTTATTTTTATAACTTGTGCTTTTTAAAAGTTATTTTGACTATTGTATAAGTCTTGGAATCAGCATGTCAGTTTCTCAAAAATTTCTGTTGGAATTTGGGATAATGTTGAATTTGTGTAGAATTAATTTTTTTTTTCCCCTTAAATGTTTGGTAGAATTTACCAGTGACTCATCTGTATCTGGAGTGTTCATAGAGTTTTTTTTTTTTTTCCTGAGTATTTTCATTTATAATCTCCAGTTTATGGGGAACTTGAAGGAATGTAATTGACTTTACCAAGGTCTCCAGCAAAGCAGTGAGAAACCTGAACGTGAATCCTGCTGGGATCTCACTGTCATTCAGACTGGAGTACAGTGGTACAGCCACAGCCTGACTTCCTGGGCTCAGGTAAGGACGATGGCACCAGTGAGACTCGGTACCCTTTGAGGCCAAGAGATTTATTAGAGCAGCGGCTACAGGGAGAGGGAAGGAGGTCTGTAACCGCCTGGTGGGAAAAGGGAGTGAGAGAGAGAGGGCGAGAGAGAGGTCTGTATTTATCAGTTTTGGGAGGGGGCGGCCTGTGCTCTCTGAGCCTGGCCGTGCCAGCCAGAGCCATCTTAGGGTCTTATTGGAGGGAGCTATGAGGTAGTATTCCTATAGGGAGATAATGTTTGTACATGAGTTTAAGTTTCGCGCGCGCACGGGAGAGGCAGGAATTTACGGCCTTTGTTGTCTTTGTTAGGTTCCCTAGTGTTGGCGCCATCTCGGGAGACATCCTTCTGGCTGTTCCCCGTGCCTTTCATCAGGCAATCCTCCTGCCTCAGTCCCCAGAGTAGCTGCGACTACAGGCATGCACCACCACACCTGGCCAGTTTTGATTTTTTTTTTTTTTTTTTGAGTTGGAGTCTCACTATGTTGTCCAGATGGAAGTGCAGTGGCACCCTCACAGCTACTGCAGCTTCAACCTACTGGGCTCAGGCAATCCTTCTGCCTCAGCCTCCCAAGTAGCTGGGACTACAGACTTGTGCCACCACGTCCAGCTATTATGTTTTTTCTTTGGCTTTCAACAGTTTGACTATGATGTGTCTGGCCATGGATCTCTTTGTATTTACCCTATGTGACATTCATTGCACGTCTTGGATATACAGATTACTGTTTTGTTACATCAAATTTGTGAAGTTTTTGCCATTATTTCATCAAATTTTTTTCTGCCCTTTTCTCTCCTTTCCTACTGGGCTCCTATGATGTTAGTGATGTTGTTTTGCAGGTTTCTGAGTCTGTATTCACTTTTCTTTGCCTTTCTGCCACTCTCTTCTTCAAAGTAGATAGCTTCTATTGACCTTCAAGTTTACCGTTCATTGATTCTGTCTTATATCACCTCAAATCTGCTAAGCCCCTCTAATGAATTTTTCATTTTAGTTACTGTACCTTTCAGTGCTGAAATCCTCCTCCCTTTTTGCCTTTTTTTTTTAACCACTTAAACCATTTTTTTTTTTTTTTGGAGTTGGGGTCTCCCTTTGTTGCCTAGGCTCTGGAGTACAGTGGCATAGTCACAGGTGATCCTTCCTATGGCTCAGGTGATCCTTCTGGGCTCAGGTGATCCTTCTGCTTCAGCCTTCCAAGTATCTGGGACCACAGGCTCATGCCACCACATCTGGCTAATTAAAATTTTTTTTTGTAGAGACAAGGTCTCACTATGTTACGTAGGCCAGTCTTGAACTCCTGGGCTCAAGCAATCCTGCTTCAGCCTCCTAAAGTGCTATGATTACAACCATGTGCCACAGTGCCAGCCTGGAGACAGTTTCTACTGTTTTTTTTCCCCCTTGAATTTGGATTGGATTCTGATGCCCTCTAAAGGCTGTTGTTGTCACTACTTTGTGTTTGTTTAATTTGCCATGGTGTGTGGCCACAGATGACTCTGCTTTTAAAAAAAAAAATTCCTGGTTTTGTTTTTAAGTGCGAATTCCTAGGAATACCCCTGGGTCTGTGTAGCATTAGGTCAGCCAGCTGTTGGTTGGAGGTTGTGCTCAGTCACCTTGAGCCAATGAGAACTCTGTCCTCTGCCAGTGGGTAGGAGAGCACAGGTTCAGGCTGTTTTCACATCAGCCGGGCCTTTTGAGGTCTCCTCTGCTTGCAGCCTCTGGTTGAGGCAAGAGTTATGTTGGTAGCTTGGGCTGTCTCTGCTTTCTGCTGCAAATGCAGACAGCATCATCTGGGAATATGCTTGCCTCAGTCACAGTGACATTAGGCTTATAGAGCCTTTGGCTCTTTCTGTCTGCTTGCCACGAGGATTGTCATTTCATTGACATTGCTGGGCATGGGTGTCGTCTGCTTCTCCAAATCAAACGAGCCCCCTTCGGCAGGGAAGCTGTCAGTCCTCAAGGTCTACCCTGCATTGGCAGAACCTCTGCACCTACCCAGCCGGGAAGGAGGAGAGATGGAGCAACCCCAGGCAAGAATGCCACAGACCCCCACTGTTCTTACTCAGAGCTGAGCAGTTTGCAAGCATATATGCTTCTCAGGTTGTTGTATGCGTTTGATGCACTGTCAGAGCACTGCAGTGGTTTAGTTCATCTTCATAGTTGCTTTCTGGGGAGAGGATTTGACCTCACTCAACTTCTCCTTTAAATATTTTTTTTTTTTGAGTTGGAGTCTCACTCTGTTGCCCAGATTGGAGTGCAGTAGCCGCTCCGGCCACCACAGCCTTGACCTGCTGGGCTCTGGTGATCCTTCCGCCTCAGCCTTCCAAGTAGCCGGAATTACAGGCATGTGCTACCACGCCCAGCTGATTTTTTTTTTTTTATTTATTGTAGAGATGAGGTCTCGCCAAGTTGTCCAGGTGGTCTCGAACCCGCAGGCTCAGGCAATCCACTCAGCTCAGCCTCCCAAAGGCGCGGGATTACAAGCTGAGCCGCTGAGCCCGGCATTTTTTCTTTTTAAACTCAAAGGCATCAAGGTGTATTCTTCTTTAAATATTTTTGAGATTTGTTCTGGGAAGCAGATAAATTACTTGGCTGAGGGCCAGGCACGGTGGCTCACATCTGTAATCTCAGCATTTTGGGAGGCTGAGGCAGGAGGATTGCATGAGCCCAGGAGTTTGAGACCAGCCAGAGCAACACCGTGAGACCTCATCTCTACAAAAAGTAAAAAAAATTAGCCAGGTATAATGGCATGTGTCTATAGTCCCAGCTACTTAGGAGGCTGAGGTGGAAGGGTCTTCTGAGTCCAGGATGTCGAGGCCGTGGTGAGCTGTGATCATGCCATTGCACTACAGCCTGGGTGACAGAGTGAGACCCTGACTCAAAAAAAAGAAAAAAGAAGAAGAAGCCGGGCTCGGTGGCTCAGCCTGTAACCCTGCGCTTTGGGAGGCTGAGTTGAGTGGATTGCCTGAGCCCACGGGTTCAAGACCTGCCTGGGCAACTTGGCGAGACCTCA